>NC_141136.1:188413235-188565549 GCF_053477565.2 Lygodium microphyllum
CCAACTCAGTCAACAGACTGGTATGGACAAATGCTGAACTATCTTACTGAAGGAGTTTTTCCTGAAAATATGAACAGTGATCACAGAAGAAAGTTGGCACTCAGAAGTGCAACATTTTCAGTTATTGGAGGACATTTATACAAGAAAGGAGTTGATCAGATACTTAGAAGGTGTGTTCCTGAAAGTCAGAAAAAGACAGTTTTGTTTGAAGCTCATACAGGAATTTCAAGTGGTCACTATTCAGGGGACATTACAAGCAGGAAAATATTTCAGAGTGGACTTTGGTGGCCAACTGTTATTAAGGACTCATACCTGTTTGCAAAAACCTGTGAACAGTGTCAGAGAGATGGATATCCCAGGAATTAGGACAGGATGATTCAAAATCCAGTGCTGCCTTTAGGGCCATTTGAGAAGTGGGGTATGGATTTTATGGGTCCATTCAAACCTGCAGCAGAACATTCAGGAAACAGATATATTCTAGTGGCTACTGATTATTGTACCAAGTGGGTAGAAGCAGTTGCTTTGAAGGATAATAAAGCCAGGAGTGTAGCCTTTTTTGTCTACAACAATATTATGACTAGATTTGGTTGTCCTATTGAGCTTGTATCTGATCAAGGTGTTCATTTCCTGAATAAAGTTATCAAAGTGCTTGCAGAAACACACATGATTAGTCACAAAATGTCTTCTGTATATCATCCACAAGAAAATGGATTAGCTGAGAGTAGTAATAAGGTGTTGGTTAAAATTTTGAAGAAAACAGTTTCAGAAAACAGAAACGATTGGGACTTGAAGTTGAATTCAGCACTATGGGCATTCAGAACAGCTTACAAAGTCAGTACAGGTCTCACACCCTTTAGACTAGTGTATGGCCTTGAGGCTGTAGTGCCTATGGAGTTTGTTGTACCATCTTTGAGGATAGCAATACAACACAGGCTAACACAGGAGGATTCTCTGAAACACAGATTGGAACACTTACTGTCTCTGGAAGAAGACAGATTTCAGAGTGCTTATGTCACAACTGTGATTCAAAACAGGAGAGCTGCATGGGTAAATCAGTATTTGAAGAAGAAACGATTTAAGGAAGGAAATTTGGTCCTGATGTACAACTCAAAGTTGGGAAAGCATCCAGGGAAACTGAAACTCAGATATGTTGGACCATATAGAATTTACAAGGATTTGGGACAAGGGACATTTCAATTGATGGATTTGCAAGGCACACTGTTAAAGAAACCTGTGAATGGTTTCAGGTTAAAACTGTTTTTGCACAAGGAAAATCAGGAGTTGCCAGTGGTGGATTCTCATTGGCTAGAAGTGCAAAATTATTTTAATCCTTTTCTTGAAGAGAGTGTCGTGGCTCTCCGTCCAGAGGAATGTTGCCATTGAAGAAGAAGGAGTTCAAGTGGGATGCATAGCAGCAACAGTCTCTGCTAGGACTGATGAGGAAGAGCAACCAGCTTCAGAAACAGAGGATGTTAGATCAAAGCAAGAAGGGGGAGGACATGATGATGATCCTACTCCAAACTGACAAGTCAGTATTGAAGAAATTTCAGATTTGACAGAGAATCTGATTTCAGGAAAAATGGTTTTTTCTAAGTATTTATGTATGTTGGATTCATTTTCAGCCACTGCACTTTACAAGGAAATATTCCTGACTACTTGAATCAGTATTTTCTAGTTGATAACTGATCAAGGGATGTTGTGGGCTCAGGTCCACTATTTTGGGAAAATAGTATCCACCGGGTGTGCCAGTGTTAAGACTGAGTTGACATCACACCTTAGAGTTATGTATTAGGAGTTTAGAAGTCAAGTTAAGCCTTAGGGTAAGTCAGATATGAAGGGGTGTAAGTTTTTGGAATGAATAGTCATAAGTAAGGGATGTGAGGAGTTATCAATCCCCGAATGTAACTGTTCAAGTCAGAGTGCATATGCGGGTGTAGATCATGTCTGTGTGTCTGTCTGTAAGCAGAAACTGAAGATATGAAGAACAGTTCAGAGTCAGATATTGTTTCCCTGTCTTGAAGTGGTAAACTGTTTTCAATATTCATGTTATTTATTGCTGAAATGAAGTCAGATGGTTCTGTAAAGGTGTACTGTAATGATGGAATGTGTGTATGAAAGTTATATGAAGTCAGTGCAGTCAGAAAGTAAGTCAGTTGGATTCAGAAATGTCAGGTAGAGTAGTTTTTCAGGGAGTAAATCGTAGGCAGTAAATTAGCCTGTAACACGTACTATCGCACCAAATACATCTCCGATCTCTCCTAGGTGCATTAAGAGCACTCCTAGGTGCAGTAGGAGCACTAGAAGAAGTAGTAGGCGCAGTCGAAGCAAACTGCTCTTTCAATTTTCCCACCAACTCCGCTTTAACTGACTCCAGTGTCAAATCTATTATGCCTTTGATTATGTCGTCAAGAGAGGTAGGCACCGATGGAGCGGATGGTTTTGGAGCACAAGGTGTAGGCATCGGTCGTGGAACAGGAGGAATAGGTGGAGTGGAAACAGTAGTCACTGGCATAGGCCAATAAACTGGCTGAGGAGGAGAAGAAATAACAGGGATAGAAGCAGGCATAGGAGCAGATGATGATGTCGGTGTCATGGAACCATTTTGTAGGCGGGTCATCCATATCCTCCTCTTGGTCAAAGTCGAGACTACATCCTGGGCATCCTGCCAATCTGTTTTAAGACCCATAGGCTTCGTGCGATCCTCAAGAAGCTCACCCAACTCTTCCTGAAGAGCAAGATCTGTAGCTTGCAAGAAAAGCTCAACTTTTTCAACATCCAATGCTCTTTGTTCAATGGCATCAAGCTGACTATACCTCTCTTCGAATTCTCGAATCAACTCTGAAGCAACTAAACCTTTGTTTGGCATGTAGACCCACTCTCAGAATGACCGTCGAGTAGCCATATCAAAGTCCTCAAGGAAATATTCTTCTTTCAGGGCCTTCTTAAAATCTTGCCAATGTATATTTTGAATAAAAAGATCAGTCACTTTTGCCTTCAAAGCGGGTGTGACAAGACGAAGGAAGCAATTACTCATAAGTCCAGCTGGAACTCCAAAAAACCCCATCTTGATCTCATATGTCTTCAAATATGCTAAAACATTACGGCCATCAAATAGCTTATTCTCATTCTCAACTGCTTCAATAGCCTTAGTCGCGCTGTTTGCATTCTCCTGCTCCGAATACAGTTTCCTCTGCTGAGACAACTGCTGTTGATGCAATTGTTGTTGCTGCTACATATACAATTGTGTCTACTGATTTTGGAGCCACATATACATGGACATATTCTGCAAAATCTGCTTTAGATCCTCTGTTGAAGTACTTGACGCAGCAGTCATTGATGGAGTTGAAGTAGAGGACGCAGCTGGAATCGTGGAAGAGGCTGAGAAGTATCTCCCATCCTGAAATTTTTGCGACGCTTTCACGTCGGGTTCACCAAAGATGTCGAAGGGTTTTCGAAAGCAAAGTTGCGACCACAAAGGACCTTGATTAATTTCAGGATATAAGATCAATCAAGCGAGATCAGATTCAATTTGAAAGTTCAATTTTAGATAATATGTGACATATATTCAGTTACATCTGAATGGGAGCATCTCCAATAAACAACTTGATGAATACTCATGTCATATAATTTGCAACTCTCCTGAATAGATAAAATTTCTGCAGTAGCCATCCAGATATGGTGTAATTTTGGATAGATATACACAGTTCTTGTATAGTTAAAACTCTGTCATAGGTCTTCCAAAATGCGTAATTCTTCACCATATAGAATTGTGATAAGATCAAACTTGTGTAACATGCATTTTCATTGCCATGTTGATATTGTTTTAAACTGATCCAAAGACAACTGATTCAGTTTTAATAGCTCAAGGTTTACAGATCATAATGCAGAATCTGAAAGTCTGAGATCTCTGTTGCAGGTTGAAAGTTTCATAGAAATGTGGAGTACCAAGCTTTGATAGAGTTTTACAACTGGATTCAGTGTATGCTCTAGCATAAGTGCTTAAGCCAACTGTCTATAAGGATCTCCAAATGTGGGAAGGTTCTTTGAGAACAAAAGAACTGAAGATAAAACTGTTGATGTTGAAATACTTCATTTTGAGAGGCTTGAAGATTTTGTAGTAGCTGTAACTATGACTGCTACTGTAAATGTTGAAGATACTTCTGCTTTTGATCTGGCATTATCTCTGTACGTCCTGAAAATTGACCATATTCTAGAGGTTGAAATGTCATTGCTGAAGAGGTTTTCCACTGTTCTCCTGGGGTAAAAAATCTAGTATCATTAATTCCACTTGCTGCAAAAGAACTTGCATCTTGATTTCCACTTGTTTCTGCAATTTTAGAGGCTGATTGCAACAGAATTCGATTCTGGGAATTGGAAGAAATGAACTGTTGTCTAACCTCCACTACTTAGCCTTTCATCACCAACATCTTTTCAAGCACATTCCGCTGCTTTCGCTACTGCGATATAAACCCAATTCTCTTATGCTGCCCCTGTAAGTGACTTTATGTGCTGCTAAAAATCTGTAACCATGTGCCTCACATGGGCTTCTCGAAGGTGATCTGTTCTCGGAATTCCTGAACCTTCTTCTGGATCATGTCCACAACATGGGGCTGGACAAAGAGGCGGCTATCGTCAAGCACATGGATGATGAATTTCTGAGCATTGGGCATACTCTTGTTCAAGCTGATGACAAACAACTTGAGCCGTAGAAGCCCCTGCAATCTTCTCTTCAAAGAAATTGAATCTCCTCTTTTCTTCCTCTTCGTATCGATCCCTTCAACTCTGCACCCTTTCACATCAGCTTCAGCTCCCTCATTACATCAAGAGTCATGCTTTCTACTTCAGCAAGCCGAGCATTGAACATGAAGACCAATTCTGCACATGTTGATGGTTAGCCCCTCCTCGTCGATAGAGCAATGCTTGCCCTCCAATTGACGACTTCCAGTTCGTTTTCTGATACATGCAGCTCTGTCGCAAACACTATTAGTGCTTTTCAACGAATAAGATGTTATTGAGCCACATTGACTGCATATGCCATATTGTCCTCATTGTTGTCAGCTAGAAAGCACAAGGTATAATCAAAACCTTCGAGAGGAAGGCCTTCAAGAGATCTTTCCCTGAGATCGCAATGTTGGTCATCGTTGAGAACTGGTTTGCTTTCAATGTCAAGCTTCTTCCTTCAGAAGTATCTTCCAATCCTCCTAGAAAATATGGTGTCTTCAAAAGAAGCCTCACTGGGTCAAATTCACGAAAGCAGAACTCCTAACGAACCAGGAAGCAAAAGAGCCAATCTGTGTGTTTGAATCACGCCTTCTTCCCCATCGTGCACTCTCGTTTTTTTCCTTTAAAAAACTTCCTTTCCCCAAAAAAACAACGACCTCCCTTCTCCATTTCCAGCGGCTCTTCTTTTTCCTTCGGACCCATAAAGCAGGCCCCCAATTTAGCTTTTCTCTCCACCATGCTACCGTGATTTGCCTTTTTCAAAACAGTAAACAAAGAGCCGTTTTATCTCTTCCAGCTCTCTTTCATATGCAGCATGCCTCGCAGTCAAAAGTACGACTATTGAGCACCTGTTTTTATCATGGCCTTGCATAAAAATCTGCTTTCTATCAAGTTCTGTGTTGATCTCTGCTTCTTTGACAAAAAAAAATGATCTCCTCATTTTCACAATCAACATTTTCTGAAACATGTACTGAATCTGAATCATAAATCAGAAGGAAAGTTTTGTCTTTCAAAACTTCTAGTGTTTACACTTGGCTGAACGGAAACATGTCAGAAGTATCCATCAACCCTGTGTGTGTTTTATCATTGCCGGTAATAGCCTCCCTTCTAGTATAGGAGCTCGCAACTAGTTTTGCGAAAGGATTCATTGTGGAGGAATCAGGGTCATTTGATAACAATAGACTGTCAGTCATCCCATATTTGCCACTGGGTACAAACACATCTTCATCAATCAATCTCTTGTTGCTACCTTTTTTGCTTGTGTTGGAGACCTCAGAACCAAACGATTCATTATGACATCCAGTAATGTTGTCACTAGATGATTTTATATGCCCATCTTCCCCTATCCTGGCCCTCCTTCTTTCCTCTTTGGATTTTTCAGAGAAACAGAAAAATAGCAATCCTTTTCCCACATTCTACATATCCTGAAAGCTTCGCAGTCTAAGAAACTCTGTTTCAAATTGGTAGACTGTAAAAAACTTGGCAGCATCTCCATGAAAGCCACATCTGATATACATTTCTACCAGCATGTTTCCCACAAGGAACTCCCCTTTCAAATCCCCTTTGAATTATTTCAGTATGCATTTCATGTCCTGTTTCCAAAGCTCCTGTAATGCTACAAGTTTTCAAGTTGTAAAGATAAATGAAAGCATTTGGACGTACCTCTTCATCAGTCCCATGTTCAGCATATCTTTTTGGTGGATTCCAAATCTCGGCTGTGCAGTAGTATGACATCGTGATATGCCAGGGTGACCATTGTGCATTTATGTCACCGACTTGTTAGCTATAGATGCGGTTGGTACACTGCCCATGAATAATAGCTAGATGACAGCTATCCTTATCTACTCTAGTTCCTGGCTCAGTTAGTATGCCACCTTAGTTAGTTGAGTTTGGTTTGAGACCCATATATTCTTCTATTTCTATGTACTTGAGCTCTTTTTGGCTTACACAACGAAGAAGAGGAAAACTATTTTCAACCTCCACCTGTGTGTATTCCCCCATTGTGCAAGCAAGAAAGCTACAAGTGAGAATCCTTCCTTCTCTCCCATAATCGTGACATGGTATTAGAGCCTAGTTTGTGGTAAGGAGCTCAAGAAAGCAAACCAAGTTCGCGGCATTCTGGTAAGAGGACCAGTGTTGCTTTCATTTTTCGAGTTTGGGAGCAAGTCTCTGCAGGTAGCACAGCCAGAAAGTGTAAGAGTGCATTGTCTTAGATTGAGACGCCCTTCACAGTGTAGCAAAAGGGCAGTATATGCTGCGGGTAGGGCTTTAGCCCTTAGTTTTCTTGTTTTTTTTTATTCGAGGCCATTTCGGGGCCTGTTTTGGAGGCGGAAGTTTTTTGCACGCACTCAAGAAAAGGCCTTGTTTTTTTATGTGCGACTATTGTTCTATAGGTCAGTGAAAATTTACTGTAGAAAATTGCATCGTATGCTTGTGCGTAGTGACATTGGGAGTTACATAATCATCCTTGTTGCCTGTTGATGCAAAATCGTCACTAGGAAGTGACTGTGTGGTCAAATACCACTTTCGTCAGTTTTGCAAATTTGCCCTTTGTGAGGCTGAAGCTGTGTTTTTTGCAGTGACAGAAGTTTGTGCAGTGTTCTATAATGGCGTCTGATTCTCTTTCACAGATTGTCACTGAAAAGCTTGACAAGAACAACTTCCAAGCATGGAAGTTTAGAATGATGAGTTTCCTTATGGGAAAAGGATATTGGAAATTTGTTGCAGGAAACGAAGAAGAACCAATTCTTCCTGATGTTCCAATCAACAACAAATGCAGACATTTAAAGGATGGCATGAGAGAGCCAAAAAAGTTATATACTGGCTATCTATGAGTATTTCAGACTCTATGATTGTGCATATTCAGGATGCAAGTACGCCAAAGGAGGCATGGGATACTCTGTCAAAAATGTATAGCACAAATACGCAAGCCAGGAAAATGCAGCTCAAGCAAGAGTTGCACAATGTGCAAAGAGAAAGTATGAGCATCAATGACTACCATATGAAGGTGAAGAAGATTGCAGATGCACTTGCTTCCATTGGGTCGCCAGTGGAAGATGATGATTTAGTTTCTGTGACCTTGAATGGTCTAGGAAAGGATTATGCATAGTTCTGAACATCCATTTCCGTCCGTGAAAGATTTCCTGATTTTGAGGAGTTGATTGCTCTTCTAATTTCTGAGAGTAGAGAAATGGTGGTGCATCTTCTTTAGGAGGAACTTCAAAAGAAGCTGTATTCTACTCAAATGCTGGAAGAGGTAGAGGCAGAGGTAGAGGAGGCCGATCTAGAGGCCGTGGTAGAAATCAGAATATGCAACAAACTCAAGAAAACCAGTCCTATGGAGGAGGACGTGGTAACTCAAGAGGCAAGGGGAGCCAAAGAGGTCATTGTGGATGGCAAAGAGGCCAAAATGCAAACAACAATGTTGAATGATACTACTGTTGTAAAATGGGTCATATGGCTAAAGACTGCTATAAAAAGCAGAATGACATCATGAATGGAAAATTGCAACAAGGGGATTATGCATCTTCTAGTAGACAGGGTGATGACAAAAATGAGCATTTGTTTATGGTGCAGCACATGACCAATTCTGTGACAAGTGCAGAAGAAAGCAACGATGTGTGGTATGTTGACTCAAGTGCATCAAACCATATGACAGGTCATGCAGAATGGATGCAGAATGCAAGGAAAATGAAAAAGCCAAGATTTGTGGAGACTAGTGATGATACTGCACATCCTTTTGTGCAAATTGGAAAATTTCCTTTGTCTATGCAGGATGGAAAAAAGAAATACCTGTCAAATGTATTTCATGTCCCAAATATCACCAAGAACCTGGTTTCTATTGGTCAAATGGTTGAGCAGGGCTTGCAGGTCAGATTTTATTCTCACGGATGCTTTGTTGAGGATATGAAAAATATAGGTCACTTGATAGCAAAAGGGAAGAAGAAAGGCAGAATGTTTACGTTGGATGCAGACATGCCTGAATTGAGTGCAGCAATGTTTGCACATGGGACCGGTGTAGTTACAGATATTGAAATCTGGCATAAACGCATTGGTCATGTTAATGTACAGTGACTTAAATCAATGCAAGCCCAAAATATTGTTGCATGACTGCCTAAATTCAAGATTGCAGAAATGCATAAGGTATGTGAAGCCTTTCAATTTGGAAAACAGGCAAGGAAACCATTTCCTAAACATGTTCAAGAGAGTAAGATGCCATTGGAATTAATCCACTCTGATGTGTGGACTACTAAAGCTGCATCTATTGAAGGCTGTCATTATTTTGTCACTTTTATTGATGACTATAGCAAAAAAGTTTGGGTGTATTTTGTGAAAAAGAAAAGTGAAGTGTTTGGGCATTTCAAAACTCTTAAAGCTATGGTTGAAAAAGAAACATGCCTGCAAATGAAATGCCTTAGGTCAGATGGAGGGGAAGAGTACCTCTCAAATGAGTTTGCAAGGTTCCTACAGGAGCATGGCATAAAGCAACAATATTCATGCAGTCATACCCCACAACAAAATGAAATTGCAGAAATGAAAAATAGGCATATTGGAGAGGTATCTCGTGCCATGCTCAACGAAAAAGACTTGCCTGATTTTTACTGGGCTGAAGCAGTTGCTGCAGTCTACATAATGAATAGGACTCCCACTATAGCAATACATGGGATGACTCTAGAGGAGAGTTATACTGGTAGGAAACCAGATATTTCTCATTTGAAGATTTTTGGTTGCATTGCCTATGTCAATGTGCCAGATGAGTTGAGATCCAAGTTGGATCCAAAAGCTGAGAAGTGCATCTTTATTGGTTACTCTCAGCAATAGAAAGAGTATAGATGCTATAACCCTTCTACTCGTAAGTTTACAGTGAGCAGTGATGTTTTTTTTAATGAGATGAGTAGTTGGTATAAACTAGTAAATGTGATTGATAATGTAGATGCACAAAATGGTAATGCTGCCTAGAATTCACAGCAGCAGTCACAAAATATGAGTGGACCTGGAGTGTCCTCTAGCAATGGTTCATATTCTTCACCATGGACAGGTAGATTGAGATCAGGAGAATCTCCTCAAAACAATGCAGATAGTGGTATGCAGGTTTCACGAGAAGAAAAAGAGAAGGTAGATCAGCCCATGTTTGATGTGAATACAGGTCACTCTTATGTGGATGGTGAATCTAGTGGCTCAAAATAAATCATTGATGATGAGTTGGGTATTCCTTCTATTGTTACGCCTGGAGTAAGGAAGACCTCGGATGTTTTTGTAAAATATTACATGGCGCAGCGAACAGAATCTGAGAAAGAGATAGAGAGTACACAACAGATAAGAGGAGAATCAGTAAATTCTTTAACTCCAAACAACTGATACAAAGATGGCTCTGTCCACCCGTGCACTTCCACTATGTGAAGCTTAGATGTCGATCTAGACAGAAGATAGGTGAAGAGCTTAAGGCTAGCTGGAATAACAACTCTAACTGGGTGAAAGATGAGTGTGAGATGGCTACGAAGAGGTTTAGCTTTTATAGCCCGCGAAGGTCGTTAGGTCGCTGTGCTGACCGACCTACCAAATGAGCCTCCACTAGTTGGCCAGGAAATATTCCAGGGAATATTCCCTTTACCATCGGGCCGGGGACGCTGCCCCCGGACCCCCGCCAGGGGGGCCGCTGGCCCTACTGGGACCCCCCCAGCCAAGGGCCGCTTCCGCGGCCCCCGGACCCCACAATAGGGGCTCCTTTTAACTCCCTTACACCGCAACTCGATGCAATGCGCCTCGAGTTGCTACGAGCTTAACCACTCTGTCTAACCCAAAGATTAGATCCACAATGGTCACCTTTTTGCCATCCGGTCACATAGACCTCATCTGATATACAAGTCAGGACTCCACCAATGTCCGGGCTCACACTTGGCTTCTCCTCATAATGGGGGCCTTACAACTTTGAACACCATGGATCATTGGTAGCACCTAATGAGGGTGGGGCATTGATCATATCTAATAGTTTTGAGAGCATCTCGAAGTGAACCTACTTTATGCTAGTCTACCAGAGCTAGGTATCCTGTGGATAGGCTGAAATATGATGGATTTACAGCCATTCACTATGCCTATATTGTCAAAATGATACAAGAACCAGAACCCACTTCTTTTGAGCAAGCCATGGGAAAATAAAAATGGGAGAAAGCCATGGATGAAGAAATGGATGCCTTGGAAGCAAATGCTACATGGGAATTGGTACCTTTGCCTAAAGATAAGAATGCAATTGGTTGTAAGTGGAATTATAAAGTGAAGCACAATGCAGATGTTTCTATGAACAGATACAAGGTAAGATTAGTAGTCAAGGGGTATGCACAAACATATGGCATTGATTATGAAGAAACATTCAGTCCGATTGCAAGGATGGCAACCGAAAGAGCAGTCATTGCTATGATTGCATCAAAGGAATGGTCTTTACATTAGATGGATATAAAGAATGACTTCTTGCATGGTGATTTGCAAGAAGAGGTATATATGGAGCAGTCACCAGGTTATGTGCATGTTGTTCATCCTGAGTTTGTTTGCAGGTTGAAGAAAGCCTTGTATGGCTTGAAGCAAGCACCTAGAGCATGGTCTAACAAGATAGGATAGTATCTTGTCACTATTGGCTTTCAAATTTCCAAGGCAGATTTCTCACTTTATGTGAGAAAAACAGAGAAAGGTATTATGCTACTTGTCATTTTTGTTGATGATTTGATTATGACAGGTGATAGTGATGAAGATATCCTTCATGTGAAAATGCTATTGAAGTAGAAGTTTAAGATGAAGGATTTGGGAGAGCTGTGTTATTTCTTGGGCATTGAGGTGATTAGATCACCAAGTGGGATACGGCTTTTGCAGAGGCAGTATGGATTGACATGCTGTCCAAATATGGGATGACAGGCTGTAAGCCTATTTCAGTTCCTTTGGAGCAGAATGTGAAGCTGAGCGTAGATGCAAGTGAGCTTCTCGAAGACCCTACTATGTACAGACGTATAGTAGGAATTTTGATTTATATGACTATTACGAGGCCAGATTTGAGCTATGATGTTGGATTAGTAAGTCAGTTTATGCAGGTTCCAAGGAAACCACATTTGGATGTGGCTAGACGTATACTTAGGTATGTGAAGTCCACATTGCAGTATGGACTATTTTATGAGACATGGGTTTAGATACAGTTGCATGGATACACTTATGTTGATTGGGCTGATAGTATTTCTGATAGATGATCTAGTAGTGGATATGTGTTCTCTTTTGGGAGTGCTGCAGTCACTTGAAGCAGCAAGAAATAGCCTACAGTTGCCTTGTCGATCACAGAGGCTGAGTATAGGGGTGCAACAATGGCTGCATGTGAGGTAGCTTGGTTGCATAAGCTACTTTATGATATGCATCAGCCTACAGATGGGTCAGTTGTCATTTATTGTGACAACATGAGTAGTATACACTTGGCAAATAACCCAGTCTATCATGCTAGAACAAAGCACATTGAGGTGCATTATCACTATGTGCAGGAGAGGGTTTTACTAGGTCTTATTGATCTAGTTTATGTCAGCACAGAGGATCAGGTAGCTGATATATTCACGAAGGTGTTGGGCGTAGAGAAGCTGTGCAAGTTCAGAGACCTGCTTGGTGTGCAAGAATTGGGATTGAGATCGAGGGGGAGTGTTGAGATATCGAGCTCCACTTGTGATATGCCAGGGTGACCATTGTGCATTTATGTCACCGACTTGTTAGCTATAGATGCGATTGGTACACCGCCCATGAATAATAGCTAGATGATAGCTATCCTTATCCGCTCTAGTTTGTGGCTCAGTTAGTATTCCATCTTAGTTAGTTGAGTTTGGTTTGAGGCCCATATATAGGGTTCTTCTATTTCTATGTACTTGAGTTCTTTTTGCCTTACACAACTAAGAAGAGAAAAACTCTTTTCAACCTCCACCTGTATGTGTATTCCCCCATTGTGCAAGCAAGAAAGCTACAAGTGAGACTCCTTCCTTCTCTCCCATAATCATGACATGGTATCAGAGCCTGATTCGTGGTAAGGAGCTCAAGAAAGCAAACCAAGTTCGCGGCGTTCTGGTAAAAGGACTAGTGTTGCTTTCATTTTTCGAGTTTGGGAGCAAGTCTCTATAGGTAGCACAGTCGAAAAGTGCAAGAGTGCATTGTCTCAGATTGAGATGCCCTTCACGGTGTAGCAAGAGGGCAGTGTATATTGCGGGTGAGAGCTTTAGCCCTCAATTTTCCTGTTTTTTTTATTTGAGGCCATTTCGGGGCCTGTTTTGGAGGTGGAAGTTTTCTGCATGCACTCACGAAAAGGCCCTGTTTTTGCTGTGCCACCACTGTTCTACAGGTCAGTGAAAAGTTACTGTAGAAATTGCATCATATGCCTGTGCACAGTGACATTGGGAGTTACAAAATCATCCTTGTTGCCTGTTGATGCAAAATCGTCACTCGGAAGTGACTGTGTGGTCAAATACCACTTTTGTTAGTTTTGCGAATTTTCCCTTGTGAGGCTGAAGCTATGTTTTTTGCAGTGACACAAGTTTTTGCAGTGTTCTATAATGGCGTCTGATTCTCTTTCACAGATTGTCACTGAAAAGCTTGACAAGAACAACTTCCAAGCATGGAAGTTTAGAATGACGAATTTCCTTATGGGAAAAGGATATTGGGAATTTGTTGCAAGAAACGAAGAAGAATCAGTTCTTCCTGATGTTCCCAATCAACAACAAATGTAGACATTTAAAGGATGGCATGAGAGAGCCAGAAAAGTTATGTACTAGCTGTCTAGCAGTATTTCAAACTCTATGATTGTGCATATTCAGGATGCAAGTATGCCAAAGGAGGCATGGGATACTCCGTAAAAAATGTATAGCACAAATACGCAAGCCAGGAAAATGCAACTAAATCAAGTGTTGGACAATGTGCAAAGAGAAAGTATGAGCATCAATGACTACCATATGAAGGTGAAGAAGATTGTAGATGCACTTGCTTCCATTGGGTCGCCAGTGGAAGATGATGATTTAGTTTTTGTGACCTTGAATGGTCTAGGAAAGGATTATGCACAGTTTTGAACATCCATTTCCGTCCGTGAAAGATTTCCTGATTTTGAGGAGTTGATTGCTCTTCTAATTTCTAAGGAGTAGAGAAATGGTGGTGCATCTTCTTCAGGAGGAAATTCAAAAGAAGCTATATTCTACTTAAATGCTGGAAGAGGTAGAGGCAGAGGTAGAGGAGGCCGTGGTAGAAATCAGGATATGCAGCAAACTCAAGAAAACCAGTCCTATAGAGGAGGACGTGGTAACTCTAGAGGCAGGGGGAGCCAAAGAGGTTGTGGTGGATGGCAAAGAGGCCAAAATGCAAACAACAATATTGAATGCTACTAATGTGGTAAAATGGGCCATATGGCTAAAGACTGCTATAAAAAGCAGAATGACATTATGAATGGAAAATTGCAACAAGGGAATTATGCATCTTCTAGTAGACAGGGTGATGTGACAAAAATGAGCATTTGTTTATAGTGCAGCACATGACCAATTCTGTGACAAGTGCAGAAAAAGGCAACAATGTGTGGTATGTTGACTCAGGTGCATCAAACCTCATGATAGGTCATGCCGAATGGATGCAGGATGCAAGGAAAATGGAAAAGCCAGGATTTGTAGAGACTGGTGATGATACTGCACATCCTATTGTGTAGATTGGAAAAATTCCATTGTCTATGCAGGATGGGAAAAAGAAATATCTGTCGGATGTATTTCATGTCCCGAATATCACCAAGAACCGGGTTTCTGTTGGTCAAATGGTTGAGCAGGGCTTGCAGGTCAGATTTTATTCTCACGGATGCTTTGTTGAGAATATAAAAAATAAAGGTCACTTGATAGCAAAAGGGAAGAAGAAAGGCAGAATGTTGACATTGGATGCAGGCATGCCTGAATTGAGTGCAACAATGTTTGCACATGGGACCGGTGTAGTTGCAGATATTGATATCTGGCAAAAACGCATTGGTCAGGTTAATGTACAGTGACTTAAATCAATGTAAGCCCAAAATATTTTGCAGGATTGCCTAAATTCAAGGTTGCAAAAATGCATAAGGTATGTGAAGCCTGTCAATTTGGAAAACAGGCAAGGAAACCATTTCCTAGACATGTTCAAGAGAGTAAGATGCCATTGGAATTAATCCACTCTGATGTGTGGACTACTAAAGCTGCATCTATTGAAGGCTGTCATTATTTTGTCACTTTTATTGATGACTATAGCAGAAAAGTTTGGGTATATTTTGTGAAAAAGAAAACTGAAGTGTTTGGGCATTTCAAAACTCTTAAAGCTATGGTTGAAAAAGAAACAAGCCTGCAAATAAAATGCCTTAGGTCAGATGGAGGGGGAGAGTACCTCTCAAATGAGTTTGCAAGGTTCCTGCAAGAGCATGGCATAAAGCAGCAATATTCATACAGTCATACCCCACAACAAAATGGAATTGCAGAAAGGAAAAACATGCATATTGGAGAGGTATCTCGTGCCATGCTCAATGAAAAAGACTTGCCTAATTTTTACTGGGCTGAAGCAGTTGCTACAGCAGTCTACATAATGAATAGGACTCCCACTTTAGGAATACATGGGATGACTCCAGAGGAGAGGCATACTGGTATGAAACCAAATATTTCTCATTTGAAGATTTTTGGTTGCATTGCATGTGTCCATGTGCCAGATGAGTTGAGATCCAAGTTGGATCCAAAAGCTGAGAAGTGCATCTTTATTGGTTACTCTGTGCAGTAGAAAGAGTATAGATGCTATAACCCTTCTACTCGTAAGTTTACAGTGAGCAGTGATGTTTTTTTAAATGAGATGAGTAGCTGGTATAAACCAATAAATGTGATTGATGATGTAGATGCACAAAATGGTAATGCTGCACAGAATTCACCGCAGCACTCACAAAATATGGGTTGACCTGGAGTGTCCTCTAGCAGTGGTTCATATTCTTCGCCATGGACAAGCAGATTGAGATCAAGAGAATCTCCTCAAAACAATGCAGATAGTGGTATGTAGGTTTCACAAAAAGGAAAAGAGAAGGTAGATTAGCCCATGTTTGATGTGAATACAGGTCACTCTTATGTGGATGGTGAATCCAGTGGCTTAGAATAGAGCATTGATGATGAGTTGGGTATTCCTTCTATTGTTACACCTGGAGTAAGGAAGACCAGGGATGTTTTGAGAGTACCTAGGAGTGAACCTACTTTACGCAGGTCTACGAGAGCTAGGTATCTTGTGGATAGGCTGAAATATGATGGATTTACAGCCATTCACTATGCCTATATGGTCAAAGTGATACAAGAACCAGAACCCACTTCTTTTGAGCAAGCCATGGGAAAAGAAAAATGGGAGAAAGCCATGGATGAAGAAATGGATGCCTTGGAAGCAAATGGTACATGGAAATCGGTACCTTTGCCTAAAGATAAGAATGCAATTGGTTGTAAGTGGGTTTATAAGGTGAAGCACAATGCAGATGGTTCTGTGAACAGATACAAGGCAAGATTAGTAGTCAAGGGGTATGCACAAACATATGGCATTGATTATGAAGAAACATTCAGTCCGGTTGCAAGGATGGCAACCGTAAGAGCAGTCATTGCTATGGCTGCATCAAAGGAATGGTCTTTACATTAGATGGATGTAAAGAATGCCTTCTTGCATGGTGATTTGCAAGAAGAGGTATATATGGAGCACTCACCAGGTTATGTGCATGTTGTTCATCTTGAGTTTGTTTGCAGGTTGAAGAAAGCCTTGTATGGCTTGAAGAAAGCACCTAGAGCATGGTCTGACAAGATAGGATAGTATCTTGTCACTATTGGCTTTCAGATTTCCAAGGCAGATTTCTCACTTTATGTGAGAAAAAGAGAGAAAGGTATTATGCTACTTGTCATTTTTGTTGATGATTTGATTATGACAGGTGATAGTGATGAAGATATCCTTCATGTGAAAATGCTATTGAAGTAGAAGTTCGAGATGAAGGATTTGGGAGAGCTGCGTTATTTCTTGGGCATTCAGGTGATTAGATCACCAAGTGGGATACGGCTCTTGCAGAGGCAATATGGATTGGACATGCTGTCCAAATATGGGATGATAGGCTGTAAGCCTATTTCAGTTCCTTCGGAGCAGAATGTGAAGCTAAGTGCAGATGCAGGTGAGCTTCTCGAAGACCCTACTATGTACAGACACATAGTAGGACCGTGGTCAGGGAGCCGCTACCCGAGGCAGAGGAAGAACCGCCTGCATTGCCAATAGGCAAATATACGAAGAAGAAGAAGATCCGACCATGGAAGCAGAGTTTGAAAGGGCGATAGTCCATGTTTCTCTTCACAAGAAAGGGCCGAATTACTAGTTCTTGGTGATTCAGACACCGTCGGCGGACTACCAAGGTAAAGGTTTCAAAACCTTGATTGATTGTGGCAGTATGCATTCCTTTATCTCACCAGCTTGTGTAAAAAGATTAGGAATAGCCACAATAGAAGCACCTATCCTGCTTGTGGAATTGGCAAATGGTCGTGAGGTTACTTATACCAAGCAAACTGCTAAGGTGTAATTCTTTCTTGGAGGAAAGACGAATTTGATCAAATTCAGAGTCATGAATTTAGGTATCTATGAGTGTCTACTCGGAATGGATTGGCTTAAACCTAATGACGCCACATTCATTGTGGAAAGGGCCAAGTTTCCTTTCGAAACTCTGAAGGGGATTTAGTAACAACTCAAGGTGAGACTGGAGTGCCAAAAATTCAATTGGCCAAGGCATATCAAATTATAAAGGGAGTCAAAAAAGGACTACTTGTCTACTTGATTAAGCTCAACAAGTTAGATCAGAAGCAGTCTAGTGAAGGACCTTCATGGCTAAAGGAATATGCAGATGTATTTCCTGAAGAGTTGACAGAACTCCTGTCTCAAAGAGAAGGGGATCATGAGATCAAGCTTGTACCAGGAGCTGTATGAATTGCAAAGAGACCTTATAGAATGTCCATACTGGAAGCAATTGAGCTAAAGGAATAGCTCAAGCAACTGCTAGATCAGGACTACATCCGTCCTAGCAGTTCAGCATGGGGAGCTCGCATACTATTCCAGAAAAAGAAAAATGGAATGCTTCGACTATGTATTGAACAGAGGGTTGAATCAATCAACTGTTAAGAACAAGTACCCTATTCCTAGAATAGATGAGCTTCTTGATCACCTTCAGGGTGCGAAGATCTTTTCCAAGATTGACCTCAGATTTGGTTACTATCAGATAAGGATCAAGGAAGAAGATATCCCAAAGACAGCCTTCAACACAAGATATGGACACTTTGAGTTCCTAGTTATGTCATTCGGGCTTACGAATGTGCCTGCCACCTTCAACAGGTTAATGCATGATATCTTTAGGCCATATCTTGATGACTTCGTACTCGTTTTCTTCGACAACACTTTAGTCTATTCCAAACAAAAGGAAGATCATGAGACCCAACTTTGGATTGTCCTTGAGACAATGAGGTCACATAAGCTTTATGCTAAGATGAAGAAGTGTACATTCTTCAAACATTAGATTGAATATATGGGATTCATCGTATCAGCGAAAGGAATCTCAGTAGATCGAGCCAAGGTTAGAGATGTGCTAGAATGGCCAATACCAACAACTGTCAAAGAAATACACAATTTTCTTGGATTGACAGGATGGTATAGGATCTTCATAAAAAATTATTCTTTGATTGCAGCACCTCTGACGGACTTATTGAAGAAGCAAACTTCCATTGCATGGTCAACTCCCAAACAAACTAGCTTTGATAGATTGAAGCAAATTTTAGTATCAGCACCTATCCTAAAGCTTTCAGACCTTAGTAAAGAGTTCAAGGTAGTAAATGATGCTAGCACACTTGCCTTAGGATGTGTGCTCATGCAGGAAGGTCATCCTGTAGCATATTCTTCAAGAAAACTGAAGATTCATGAGAATAATTATGCTACCCATGATCTAGAATTGTTAGCTGTCATCCATGCTCTAAAGCTTTGCAGACACTACCTGTTGGGTAACAAGTTTACTCTAATGACTGATCATAAGAGTCTCAAGTGGATATTTACCCAGAACGAGCTCAACATGAGGCAACGTTGGTGGATTGAAGTGCTGGATGAGTATGACTTTGAAATCAAGTACTGACCAGGAAAAGAGAATGTAGTTGCTAATGCATTCAGTCGACAAGGCATTCCATAATTCTCTAATCTTGCAAAATCCATCAACAGCTAGATCTCTAGCCACAAAGGTGTCCATGCCAAAAAACCCAATACTTGAGCTAGCTAAGGAGGAAGCATGCCATGATCCAGCCTATCAAAAGATGCTAAGGGTAATCTCTATCAAGGACCAGGACCAAAAGCTACAGTCTAAGTATCATGAATTCTCTATTAATAGTGGACTTGTCTACTATAGAACGAGGTTGTGTATACCGGCAAGCCGTTCACTTAAGCAGAAGATATTGTGGGAAGCTCATGATTCCCCTTTCTCAGGACATCCTAGCTATGCCAAGACTCTCAATGTAGTTAGGAAGAGCTACTATTGGGAGAGGCTTAAAGGTAACGTGCTCAAATATGTCACCGAGTGTTTGTCTTGTCAACGTATCAAAGTTGAACATGCCAAGATGCCAGGGAAGTTACAACCACTTGACATTTCCCAAATGAAATGGAAATTCATCAGTATGGACTTTGTTGTTGGCCTACCCCAAGTTCAGGGAGGATACAACTCCATCATGGTTGTGTTTGACATGCTTACTATGGTTGCACACCTTATTCCAGCAAAGGTAAACTATAAAGCCTCAGACATTGCAAGGCTGTTTATCAAGGAGATATTCAAGCTGCATGGGCTACCCAGAAGAATCATTAGTGATCGTGATTCTCTCTTCACATCACACTTCTGGAGAGCTATCTTTGAAGCCATTGGGACTCAACTCTATTTTAGCACAGCTTAACATCCCCAAATTGATAGTCAAACGGAGCAAGTCAATCAAGTTATCGAGGATATGCTTAGGGCACACTACTGTCGTGAGCCAAAAAGGTGGATTCAATACTTGCCTTTGGTTAAATTTGCCTATAATGATTCTTACCAACAAAGCATTCAGATGACCCCTTTTCAAGCATTATATGGTCATGAGTGTCTAAGTCCCCTAAACTTCTCAGATCCAGCCTTGAGGGTTGAAGCTTCAAGGCAGATGTTGGAAGAGATGGATGACCAAATAAAGTCAATAAGATAGGACATCCAAGCCGCCAAGGATAGATAGAAGGCATACGCGGATTTGAAGCGTCAAGATAGAATCTTCGAGGAAGGAGACATGGTCTTCATTCACGTACGCCCAAAGAAGAGTCCTCTATCCTTAGGAGATTGCAAAAACCTAAGTCCAAGGTATTGTGGACCATACAAGATCCTCAAGTGCCTAGGACCTAATGCTTATAGACTGCAACTCCCGAAGAACCTAAAGGTTTATAATGTATTCCATATCAGTCTATTGAAGAAGTATGTACCTAATCCTAACCATGCACTTAATGACCAACAAGTTGTAATGCCTAGTCAAGGAGTCCTTGAACTAAGGCTTGACAAGATCTTATATGTTAGAGAGAGACAACTGAGATCCAGAACCTTGAGAGAATGCCTCGTTCAGTGGAAAGATTATCCCAAGGAGGATGCCATGTGGATAGATGAAAGTACTCTCAACCATCAATATCCCCAATTTATCTCGAGATGAGGACATCTCGATTCCTCCAAGGGGGAGAGAATGTAATATTTCCAATTTCTCTCGCGTTCAATTTCGGATTCCTCCCGCGTTCTTCATAAGAATCCCCTCTTGGGAAGAGGTCATTATTAGAATTATGGAATTTTTAAAAAAATTATTCCCTCCTTTCCCTAGTCGACTATCGTGCTGGGAGAGAGGGAGGGAAGGCGGGATGACTAAGCATCCATGTTGGATGCCATGGAGGGGACGAAGCCATGCAAGATGCCGCGTGGGGGAGGGAGGATCCCCTCCCATCAACTATAAAAGCATGTGGGGGGGAGTGAAGAAAAAGGAAGGTCGGGACGCCGCTCAGTGGAGCTTGAAGCCGCCACGCTACCATAGGAGGGAGAGCTAGACGAGGGAGCCATCACACTGCCAGATGAGGGAAGAGGAGAACTGCCAGCTGGTGCAACAGTGCCGCCCACGCCACCAACTCGCTGCCATCTGGCCGTCAACACGCCGATAGAGAAAATCGCCTTCTCTCTTCCACGTGGAGCTTCCACTATTTTTCCAGAAGCTTTAGAAGCTTCTTAGGAAGCTTCTAAAGTCTCCTTGGAAGCCCCCTTTCCTGTGGGTCTTTATAAGGCCTTTTCAAAGTGGGTTTGATAAACCCCCCCTCCTCAGGATTTAAACCCCATTCCCGTGGGTTTTCCCCCCCTCGCAAAATCCTTCTTTAAGGTCTTTTACACCCTTTCCCCCCCTTTTTCGATCCGCTAAAGTCCATTTAGTACCCCCTTTCCTGTGGATTCCTATCGAAGGCCTTTAAAAAGCCTCATCAAGTCCTTTTTCCCCCCTTGGATTGCCCACAAGCTCCCAATAGCCCGAGTGCTAAAACCCTCCCCGTGGGCCTTCCCTAATTGCCTCTCAAGCGGGTTCTTGTTAAACTGGGATCTTTTAAAAATCCCATTTGCCTTCACAAAGCAAATCTTTTACACCCCTTCTTCCTTGAATTTTAAGGAGGAAAACTATAAATCCTTCTAAAGCCGACTCTAAAAGACAGTGCAATTGATCACAAAGGGAGTTTCACGTTCGAAGATGATCGGTCAAGATCATAAATCTACGCCCAAGACGAAAAGGCCGCAGTCGTGATGGCTCCTAAGAAAGCACAAGGCGCAACCGCAAGAGGATCGTCTCCTAACATCCATGTGGACATTTCACCACATGTCCAGGTTCTTCTTCCTAAATTTGATTAATGTCGTAATATTTCAATTATGCATGGATCATTTGAGGAATAAGGATGCATGTTTTTTCGATTGAAAATACTTTGGCTAATAGAGCACAATTGAGGGATTCGGTCATTAGTATTTTTCAATAAAATGAACAAAATAAAGTGAGCATAAGATTTCTATGCATTTCTAGCAAGTCGTTTTTATGCATTGCAAAGTAATGAAATCAAATTAATTAATGCCCATCTTTACAAAACAGAATTACGATAGTACACTTTGATTAAGCATGGAAGGAATAAACTACATATCGCATTATTGAACATATTTTCTTCGAAATGATTCTTAGAGAAAGTTGCTAGAAACCATAGGAAATTGCTAGGGTTGTATGAAGAAGATTTAACTCTAGGCAAGTGGCCTAAAATCTCAAATCAACGGAAGGTTGTGTAAGTTCAGCATACGACAAATTCATTCAGAAATGAAAGTAGAAAAAGGCTACATGTTTAAACATAAAATCCTAAAGCTTAGTAGCATGAATCTTGTTTGCATGATATAGGATGATCAATTGGAATTATGCTATAACTTAACCCATGCTTTGATCTTAACCCGAAAATTTAGAGTTTGTAAATCAACTTATATGTAGGCAATGAATCATGTGGTTACGGAAATGGTAGCGTAATTATCTTCAAGATTAGACAAGTTAAATTGGCTTAAACCTAAACACCTAAAAACCGCGAGAGACTCGTTTAGGAAGGGTTAATTCAATGCAACATATCCCAAAGAGCTAACTAGGATTTAACACATTGAGGACGTGACCTAGTTGCTCCTATTGCCAAAGCTGAAACTCCTATACCCTAAAGAGTTGCCCACATTCACGGAATGTAGGGACGTTAGGATACACTTGCGAGAAGTGATCTAGGGTTTTTCCTAAGGATCTCTCGATAAAAAGATGAAACTCGGTTTGAACTTGGAACCCCAAGACCAACAATGTCGGCCTAGTGCAATCAGGAATGGATTGTTATATCTAATCATGATTTCGTGATTATAAGACTCCATTCGATGGGTAAATAGTCCCATAGTTTGATGTGACACTTGTGCAACAAGTTGCAGAGTCACATGATCTTGTGAATTGATCACAAGGGAATGGCCAATTCCTCGAAATGAGATTGGTAGATTCTTATGCAAGTTTGTCTTGCAAGAGGATGAATAATTGTCCTGATATAGTACCTTTCTTGAGTAAAGTGACCAAGATTCGGGGATTAGATATTTGCTTGGAAGCAAAAGACCAATCAATGAATTGGAATAGCATATTCATTAAGTCAGGCTAATAGGGTACGGCGCTAACCCAAGGATATAGGGTTAACAAACAAACCCTTGGGGATCTTGCCAAGTCGAAGTTGATCCCGGATCAAGTGTTGGATGTATTCGAAAAGAAGGATTCACTCCTGCAGTTGGCCAAAAATTAATGACCAATGGAAATGATTATGCTTGTAACAATTTTAAGAGCACTATTTTGCTTTCTTTGCTCAAAGAATTAAAGGATGAAAATATATCTAATGCTTCAGGTTGAAGGCCTGAAGGGAGAGGCAGCTTCAGTTACCCCTGACTGCTTGCCTGACTCTAACCAAGGGGGTCGTTAACCACACTGGGAAGGTGGACCCAACCCGCCATGAGAGGTCTCTTTGTTGAGCGCTACTTGGATCAGGAGGATGCTTGGGTGCTAGAGGGGGCTTTGGCCGTAAATCCCTTGCCTTTCAGGCCCTGCATAAGAGGCCAACGTGACTTGGGATTGGATCTCGAGGCCCGCATACTAGTCTTTGGGCGAAATCTTGGATTAGTAATCCCTGTGGATTGCTTGATAGCCATCGGGTGGATTATGGATAAGCCTACCAGCTGGACTTTATGTATTTCAAAGATAAATATGATAACTTGTTGAAAAGAAACTTGTTTGACATTGCTTTCCTATGTCAAGTGCTATGATTACCTGAAGGAACCGGTGCCTAACAAGCTAATTAAGGAAACTGATTGATACATGTCTAACTAAATGTGTTAGGTAATTAAATAACTAAAACAACCTGAGGAAAGTGCAGAGGATGTGGCCATGGGTCCGTTCTACGGATGGGTGGTCCCGGTTGGCCGGGAACTTTTCTTAATCATGATGGACGGCAAGAAGATCATTTCAAGGGACACAAACAGCAAGGGCATTGACCTAGATTCTAAGTTATGATAATCCTCATTTACGTTGTTTTAGGGGAACAGAATGAGACTATGCCTTATGGTAGAGAGGTCGAGCCTTGCATCCCTCTCGTTTGAGACAAGATGGCTTGTGAGTGGCTTCAATGCTATGCATGGGGATCGAGAAAAATTTTAGCAATTTGCTACAACCTTTAATTGGTATAACACATATGTCATTGGTTACTTTGCTACTTACAATGCACTCAAAATTGCATTTTCAAGTAGGCTCAGAAAAGATGAACCTACCACATATGTGTTAAACAAGTTGAAATAAATTAAGCAAAAGTGAATGTTGGTAGAAGATTATTCACAAAACTTCAAGAACTTGTTGAATAGATTGGATCCTATAAACAAATCATCTTTATATCTACAAATTTCATACTTTGTAAAAGTATTGAACAAAACTATTGGAGAAGCAATTGCTAACATTTGAAAAAGGACTTGGAAAGGGAAAATCCAAGAAGAAGGTTGGCAAGGACTATTTTGAGTCTAAAATATGATTATTTGGATATAAAAGTCAAATAATAAGTCTAAAGATTAAATTGATGATAGGGGGAAAGAAATTAAATCAACATTTAAATAAATTTTAATAGGGACAAAGAATCCTCTAGGGATAATAAGAAACAAAAGAAAAAGATGAAAAGACAATGTTAGATAAGTAGATGGAAAAGAAGATTTAAAAAAAGTTGTTGGATATGGGAGTAATGAATGCTCTAAGAATGTTACATCTTGTAATGTTTGATAAAAAATTATCCATGAAGCCAAACAATGTTGGTACAATCTAAGTGTTAGGAATGCAATAATATAGATAGTACCAGTAGAGCAGCATACCTGTTAATCAAATTGTGCTTGAAATGGCATCATAAAGAGGATTCAAAGGGTTTGGTAGGAAGGGTTATCCATGAAGCCAAACAATGTTGCTACAATCTAAGTGTTAGGAATGCAATAATATAGATAGTACAAGTAGTAGCATACCTGTTAATCAAATTGTGCCTGAAATGGCACAAAAAAGAGGATTCAAAGGTTTTGGTAGGAAGGGTTAGCCACCAAAATAGTGTGGCAATGACCAGCCAACCAAGACCATGGAATAATTTACAACATTAAAAAAAAGATTGATTGAGATGTGTAGGAGAAAGATAGAGAAGTGATAGCAAAAGAGGTGCAAAAACAACAAAGAAAGAGAGGGTTAAATCAATTCAACCCTACAAACCCACTATATGACATGCAAGACAATCAAGTATTTGAGAAAGAACAAACAAGACTAGAAGAGGTTTCGTAGGAGCAAAATGGTCATGAAAAAAGTTTGGATATTCATGAGCAGTAGGAAGGCTCTCATAAGCTATTCATAGCATTAGCTAAGTCTTCTCTACAACTAATATTAGAATGAATTCTCAAGCTCATTGCAAGTTTCAAAGAGAAGTCTTGCCAAGGATTATATCCTAGCAAGAATAAGTATGGAGGCAACATGTAGTTAGTGAGTTAGGTAAAACATGTTGTGAAGATGTAATACCTACTCAAATAGAGGTGGTGGACTACAAGGTGTCCTCTATCCAAGTGGAATATTTAGATAGGAGATTTGATAATAAATTTTTAGATGGAGGATAATGGGTGAAAAAAATCCTTGAAGAGTTGTAATTGGCTCACAGATTTCAAGATTTACTACCTACACCCTTTCAAGTCAAAATGATGAACCAGAGGAGGCATCATGCTCTAGGAATTTTGAAGAACTAGCTTATCAAAGTGATAGATTTGAAATTCAAGGTCAATTTTGTGTTCCTTAGAATGGAAGGATTGGGAGATTCTTATCACATGTTATTGGGAAGGCCATGGTTCAAACTTTCTAAATTAAAGAAAGATTGGGGTATAGACATAATGATTATTTCACATAAGGCTAGAGAGGTAAAACTTTTTGTAGCTAACCAAGTCATTTTGAAACCCAAATTTTGACCATGAGTGGCTTAAACTATAAATGTGGTATTTGAAATAGGAGACGATGAAGAGGATTTTTTCTTGCAAGCTAATCCAATTGTAGTTCTAGTATTTGAGGTGGACATGGAGTAGATTTTATTAAAATACAATGTATTTCCATGAATTTCAATTCTGCAAAAATAGGAATTCAATTGCATGAAATAGGAAATTTTTTGTGGGAGATGCAATCCCACTGCATCATGAAACCTCAATCCTACTACAAGAAAGTGATAACCTGATGTAGGAAAGCAGAACTAGGACTTCAAAGTAAGTAACCACTAATTCTAAGGAAGAAAGCCATGATATGGTTGAAGAGGCTTAGAAAGTTCATGATAATCAACAAACAAAGGTTGAAGAGGCTCTAGAGAAAGCTAGTCAATAGGCCATAATTGATGCAAAGTTGAAATTTGAGCACATTATGAATAAATTAGCAAGTGTACTAGAAGATGATGCGCAAGAAGCTCATTTGTCCAAACTTATCAAAATAAGTATCTTTTGGAGGACTTTAATTGACACTTGATACAATTTTGTATAGAGTTTAAGATATATTTGCATGAGAGTATACAAATATGAAAGGTTTTGATCTATAACTATGTCAACATAGAATTAATTTGAAGGTAGATACTAAGCCCATAATGCAAAAAAGGTAGCACATGAATCCTAACTATGCAAAACAAGTGAAGAAAATGATAAGTTTCTTAGATTTGGTTTTATCAAACCAATTAATGAAGTAGCATGGATATCACCAATAGTTGTTGTCTCAAGGAAGAATAGGAAGATTTGAGTTTGTGTTTATTATAGGAAGCTAGTTGCAACTACCATCACTAATCCTTTTCCCCTTCCATTTACATATTCACTTTAGATAATATTGTGGGTCATGAAATATATAGTTTTTGGGATGGTTTCATAAGGTATAATTAGATTCACATGCACCCTCACGATATGGATAAGACCACTTCAATCACCAAAAGAGGAGCTTTTGTCAGTGCGATAATGATTTTTGGATTGAAGAATGGTCCACTAGAATTCCAAGGAACAACACATCGAACCTTTGATTTGTATTTTTCTACATTCGTGATGGCATCTATTGATAATTTTTGTGTCTTTGGAAAGAAGATGGATCATTTGCAATATTTGAGACTATGCTTTCAAAGTTGCCACAAGTTTGGGATATCGTTAAACCCTTTCAAATCAATGTTTACTGCTACAAGGGGAGTCTTATTGGAACACACCATTTTAGTTAAAGGAATGCCTATTGATCTTAGAAAGATCCAATCCATTCTAAAGACCATAATATAAATAATAGTGTAGGAGGCCATGAGGTTCATGGGTTAAGTAAAGTGGCACAATAGATATCTTGGATATTTAGTACACATATATACTCTTGTTACCATATTTACTTGAAAAGATGTCAAATTTGTATGGAGAGATGATTGGGAAAACACATTTACTGTATCAAAGAAGATGTTAGTGGTGTATTGATTCTGCGACCCCCCCAATGGCCTACCATTTTATATTTTTGTTGATCTTTCAAGCATTGTGGTTGGGGCAGTCCTGATGTAGGAACAAATTTTAGGGTGGTTTGGACCCATCTATTATGCAAGCAAGAGACTAATCGTAGTGCACGAACTAATTATACCATTCTGGAAAGAGGCTTTGTGTATGATTTTTGCATTGCAAAACTTTTGTCACTATTTCTTGGGAAATCCAATGTTGTTCCATGTTGATCATAAAGCTTGGATGTATTTGATTAACACACCACAATTGACAGGAAGGTTAGCCCAATGGATGATTTTGCTGCAAGAATTTGATTATAAAATCATACACACCCTGAGCAAGGAACATGTAATAGCATATTTGTAAAGGAAACTCAAATCTTTAGATCTTATGCAAGGAGCCAATGATCAACTTGATGGTGATTTGTTTGAAGTACATGTACATAGGTTTTTGACTCTTATTACGATCAAATTCTTAGCTTTTTCCTTGATGGGGTAATGCCAAAAAACTTATCAAGAGATTTGAGAAGAAGGTTGGCATTATAGAATAGACATTTTCATGTTATTATGGGGGTCCTCTATAAGAGACTATTGATCAAATGCTTAGCAGATGTATTCTTGTTGAGGAACAACATGCTCTTTATCATAAACCTCATGTTGGCTTATTTGGAGGACACTTTTTTGTAATATTAGAAGTACTTTTTTTCTTCGAGTAGGTTTATGGTGGCCTATGGTGTTGAAAGATGCCTGTCAATATGCAAAAGAATGCATTGTCTGCATGCAATAAGGTCAACCATAGCCTAGGGATAGGGTGAAGATTATTCAATTCCACTTGTAGGGCCATTTCAAAAATGGGGTGTTAACCCTCAAACAAAGAAGGTGGAAAATCAGGAAAATATAAAACAAAAGACAAAGCCAAGGAAAAAGAGGAATGAATAATGAAGGCACGCCAAGAAGAATCTAGAAACACGAGAAGTGCAGAATAGTCCTAAATCAGGGAGAAAGGTGCACATGAAAAAAGCGCATGTCAATACTTTTGTAAAAGAGCACAAGGCGCACCATGATTTCTTTTAAGAGCACCGGGCTTTCATTGTGCAAATTGTAAATATAGATAGGTGGTAGGAAGGAATCTAGGCAGTTAGGAGAACAATGGAAAAAAGGGCCCATCGGGCAGGCCATGTAAATAGGGGATGACCACCCAAATGGGATTCAAGGCTTTGTCTATAAAATTGAAAAGTGAATGAGAAGCTCATTCTTGTGTGTGGCCAAAATTAGCTCTCTTCTTCTTCTTCTTCTTCTTCTTCTTCTTCTTGCTTGTTTGAGCTTGTGCTTGAGGGAGGGAGTGTCAGAGTATGTGGAAGTAAGTGTGTGAGGGTGAGGGACCATGGTGGAGAAGTTCTCCATCTTCTCCTCTCTTCTTCTCTTCCCTTATCTTCTCTTGTCTTGCTCACAGAAATGGAGCTTGCTTGAAGCGTGCACTTGGATCATGGAGCTACCAGAGTGCTCATGAGAGGAGGTAACTTGATCATGCATGGAGGTAAGCTCACTAAACCTGTAGAGATGGATAGCACGTCGGCTATGTGAGAGGTATCCATTAGTGCTCGACTTGGAACGCTTGAAAGGCTTGAAACAATAAGTAGTCCATGGGTCTTGGCAGTTGATCGCCTCTACATTTTGGTTCTGGAACCAATGGATTCAAACCCTGAGTGCTTGCATGCTTCGAATCAAGCATTAAAGTAGGGTTCTCCCTGAAATCATGCTTGAGGTAGATAGTAGGAAGTGAGGGATTTTGAAGAGGTATTCAATCTCCTTAGCAAGTAGGTTTTTGGTTTTTGGATTTGGAAAATTAGGTTGGAGTAATGTAGGTGTTTTCTTTATGATTTTTCTTTACATTTAGGTAGGGTAGGAGCAAAACAGTGTGAGCACACAACAAGGTTCATGTTGTTGTATAACAGACTGAAATAGGGAAAAGAAGGGGAAAAAATGAAATTCTATGTTAAATTCTAGTAAGAGGAGCAGGACTAAGGTGGATGCAGACCTAGGCAGAGCACTAAGAGGCCAGGAGTGGCAAGGGAGACCTCATTTTGCATTTGAGAGATTAAGGAGAGTTTGAGAGAGAGAGAGAGAGAGAGAGAGAGAGAGAGAGAGAGATCTACTAAGTAGAAGAGATTGGGGCACTCAATTTTAAAGCTATTCCTTTGATCTAGGTATGCATCACCCTTCCTTGATTGGTATAGATGTGATCTCGAGAGCCGTGCAAGCAGCCGTGGACCACACTTGAAGAAGTTGATCAAAATCATCACCCCGTCACTTCACAGTTAGATCAGTGTGCCTAGGTTGCTCAACTCCGAGAATTGGGCAGTCGGACCATTCGACTACAAGAGTCGGACCATACCTTTGGCCCACGCAGACCAACTGTTTGATCGGACACCTGTTTGTTTGGTCGAATGGAGACAACAATCAAATCACCCTATAGTCGGGACCAACCAACTCCAATCAAACACACAACCGTCCGATTAGACGACTCAAACCATTTGATCACGACAATCAACCCATAAAACCGGATCAACAACATTGTCTAATCGGACATATTCAATTGGACTAGTCAAACCTGGCACAACAATTGGACCATGTCAGCAATTGGACCAAGCTGTCCAATTAGACTACTCATTGGAGTCAGACGAGCCTAGTCGGTGCACCATTCAATTTTGAGAGTTAGACCACCCAGAATTAGATAGTCCGATTCTAGGAATCAGACCACCAACAAACCAAAGTAGGAAGATAGAGACCTAGGACCAATTCCATAGCTCAGAGCTAGCCAGGATTGAAGCCAAAACACCCCTATAAACCCACCCAAGCTCACCAAAGTCAGTAAACTAGAGGAAACAGTGACTATGCAGCCTAGAGGCAAACTGTAGGAGTTTGGTCACATAGGCGACTAGACGTGTAGCCCAAAGGTTGGCCTCTAGAATGTAACCTAGCCTTGATGGAACATAGAGGGAGTATCATGGACCCCAGAAAATCTTTTGGAGCTACCAAAGACCACACTTAGATTCATATTAGGTCATAGATAGAAAGGGATGATGGCTAGAATTGCAAAATCATTTTGTAGGTGCACCCCACTTAGTGTTTTCTTCCACATAAGTGCACTGGAAAATGACAAAAAGCTTGATTTTGCACCATGGACAACATAGCACCCATCACTGAATGTATGTAAGTTGAGGACTATTTTCGATAATAAGAAATACAAGAAAACTTAATAACTCGAAGGAGCCCACTAGTAGGAGGAGACCCCATAACATAGTCAGGTGCCTTAGAGCCTTATCAATAGGACGACCCGCGAAGACGGCAGGGGGACTGAAAGGACAACAAGATTGGGGGCAGAGTGCTACCAAAGCTGCTTAGATTGATTGACAACCTCATGGAGTAGAAAGCAGGAATGATGTCAGGAGTAAACGTAGACCTAGAAGATGACCAACTAGACATGGGTGAATCCTCAGCCGCAGTCCAAGACATGGTCCATGAATACGACTTGCTAACTAGAACAATAATCCACAGTAGACTAGTAGAGGAGGTAGTGGAAAGCCTAGAGGAAGAGAGGAGAGTAGTGGGGAAAGTGCTGCAGGGATAACGACCTTCAACCATGAGCAGAGAGCTAGGAAGCTACAATAGGATGACGTAGATAAGCACGAAGCTTGAGGAGTGCTAGCCTTAGCTGGTAAAAGAAAGGCGTGATCAAACGCGGAGAGAGAGTTTGTGCTAGAGGTAGACCTCAAGCTAAGTGAGCTTGTGACCACCCCAATGACCCTGAGTTTAGGAGACCCACTTAGACAGCACCCCACTCTATGGCAAGAATTGAAACGTTGGATAGAAGAACTGATGGAGCATGATGTCGTTGACTTAGAGGATCATGATGCAATCATGCAAAATACCCAACTTGACAGTGCACTCAGTGTTGAAGTCACTACATGTTAATGCCTTCAGAGAAGGCACTGAGACACAGTCAGTTTTGTCTATCCTAGCCCTTGGAGATGCCACACAAAAAGGAGTCGTGGATACTTGGGTGGGAGTGAGTATGTTGAGCCATATTGTGCTCCAGCCTTGGGAAAACCCGCCCATCAAAACCACTAGGGTCAGCGGCACTCTAGCTAACAGAATGAAAGTAAGGCCATTTGGAGTCTTTTTTAAAAATTGGCCAATGAAGATGGAGGGTGTCCAGTTCGATGCAAACTTCATTGTCATGAAGGGAGAGGACTACGACATTCTGCTAGGATGCCCCTAGATGAGGAATGGTCAAGTCATGAAAGACTAGGGCAATGGCCTAATGTTCCTAGGGAACCAAATGGAGGTGGTAAAGGTTGAGATGGACACTTGGGAGACAACTCCTATCAACTAGGATGCCATCCCTACCATGCTCAGGGGTGACACACCAATAGGGAAGTCTCAGGGACCCTTGACCAAATACATTCCTTGCCCTGGCGATGAGTGAGATCGAATGCACATACTAGCAACCATCGATCTTCCATTCTCTGACAAGGAGACATACAAACAAGATAAAAAAACCACAAGTGTCTCAAGGAGGGAGATTGCAGTGATCATCTATACAATGGCTAGGAGCTCAAGCAACCGACCTAGACCTATCCCTTCCCATTTTCTTAGCAACAAGCTAGTACTGCATGAGACCCTCGAGTATCTGGCAGGCAAGTTGACTGGCAATCCCTTTGCTAATCTCAAGCCCCTCAGAGACCTCCTGAACGCTCCTAAGTGGAGATGGACTAAGATGCATAACCTAAACCTAATGTAAAATTGGGCCTTAGTTACTGACAAAGGACATGCTAGAGATGAGAGCTCAAGGGGGTAACAAGCAAAAAGGAGAAGTCAACTCTAATGATGAGTATGAGGACTGCTACTCTAGTAGTGAGGAGACTAGGAAGGAGCTAGACACCATAGAATCTAACACTAAAAGTGAGGGCATAGGCTTCCTTAATGGCATTCGTGTAAAGGAGTACAACCCTCCCACACACACACAGCATTAGCCCCGTATGCTGGAAGCCCCTATCATTGTCTGAGTAACCACCATCACCAAACTAGATGATGAGGATGAAGAGGTGGTAACACGGCCATACCTACGCATCACAGACACCGCTTGGCACATGCATGCTTTTGATGTCTTGATTGATGACTTGAATATCTTGACCTACACTCATTGGACCCTCATTGGTCAGCCACAGTTACAGCCCATCAATGCTAAACTCAGCCCATTCAGGGGCACGTCATACACACTCCTAGGGAAGTGCAAGATTGCAGTCTCTATCAAGTCTTAGAGCCCACTAGTCATCTTCTATGTATTGCCAAATACGAAGGATATATGAAGGATGCATGTCAAGAAAAACTATTAGGATGCACTTTCAAGAAGCAAGCACACTACAGCGTGGACTAGGATCTGTAGCAGATTCACCAACAACGTTTGAATTGTGACATCTTCCAACAAGGTCAACAAGGCTCCACCAAAGCCTGCTATGCCATGGATAGAGCCACCTAGGACCAAGCCTAAGGAGGGGGTTGTGAGTTATCACAACCCACCCAAACCACAAAACCATCGCCAACTAAGGCCTTTCCCAAGGCCATAGACCCTACAGTTAAATGGATGCCAAGGTACCAAAAACGGCCTACATACAACAAGTAAATATAGCCCCCTAGGGCCAACAACCATCATTCCAAAGCCTGATGGACTGAGCTGATGCTATTGGCATGGATGCACAATCAAGCCGCAATGGATTCCCAAAGATCTTTGCAAGCCCAAGGATATTACCAAGGCAATGCCTAGATATGGGTACCCACGATGAGAGGTGCTAGAAGCATAGCCCAACCACGACCATCGACTATCACCCCATCTCCAGGAATGCACACCCTTGCTAAGGCAAGGAACACCGAAGAAACCTGAGCTTCAAAGCCCACAGAACCATTGATGGGTGCAGTAAAAAAGAACCAACCAATATATCGATTGAAACAACAGCTCAATATCCCTAAATCATCCAAGTCCAGAGAACTTGGCATCCTAGTGGCAATGCAAGAGGGAACCAATGCCGCACTGTCCATGCCGTTGAAGCCACCCTCGGTACCCCAAAGCAACGTTGGACACGCAGATTGGACTACAGAGTTATCTTTAGATCTAGCATTGCCTAGTCCACCACCCCTTGAACCATTATTGTTCAGCTGAATTCCACCCCAACCACCAACAGGTCTTAGGCCTTCCTAGGAGCGATGTTCATTTCTATCGAAAGCCAAGGACCTTTCTGAGAATACGGGAGATGACTTGTTGACTTGCATCAAGCTCTTGGATGACACCTTTACCAAGTTCACTAGGATCTACGAAAGACTTGACCTCGGCTTGCTTAATGAACCCCTTGCCTCTCTAAGAGGTTCATTCCTTATCCTACACTTGGGAATAATATGAGTTTATAACTATAACATCCCCCAAAGTCTCAAAGGAGTTAATCGATAATGGTGAAATCTCAAAAGAGCACATATTCATCAGATGATTGATAACATCCTACCGAAAGCCCCAAAGGCCTACGTCAACTGTTGAGATTGAGGAACTTACTCGCCTTACTGACTCTAACTCCTCATTCCTACAAAAATGGGGTAACCTACATCTCCAATGGGAGAAGCGGGGTTGCCAAATAATGACTAATGCTGAGGAGCAACGTGCCGTCAAGACAAGTGAGTATGACTTGACTTACGTAGCACCAACCTTGTTTAGGGTCTTGGCTACCACTTGCTCCAAACATCTAGATGACCTTGTCTTGGCCCATCCTTACATTGATCGTACCCTTATGAAAGAAGAGCTACATGTGGCTAGCCGTATCAACTCGGGTGACTTTCTAATCGATGTCTTGACTTACATTACCCAAGTATGCATTAGCCCTCATACTCTCAACCCCTGATTTCTCTAATTGGCTGATGCCCAAGTAAATAGCACCCTACTGTGCTCAAATTTCTCGCCTCTCCCATGTCCAATCCTAGGAGGATTCTTGTCATTCCGAAGGGGGGAGGGAGTAAACATGAAGAAAGGTGAAATCAAGGAAAAGTGTCATAAGATCTTGGGAATGGATAGAAATTCTCAAGGGGAAATTTTTTTTCTTGCTTAAATCATGTTTTCTTGCCATAAAAGGATGATCTATTCATGTTTATTTTCCGAGAGAATGTCTTAGGAATACTAACGGTGAACTATGATATGTGGCAGAACCTAAAATGGCAGGGCAAGATAAAGTCAGCAAGCTTCCGTTCATGGAGGAAGAGCAAGCTAAGTGTGGCGTGATGGTAGAAATGAGGGGCTACAGCCAGTTCACATTCAAGCATTCCATGAACCTAGAGGACGTCATCATGGAAGAGCCACCCATAAAATGACTCGTGGGCTAGTGCAACCTGCAAAAGCATGTGGAAAACATTGCGGGTACGTGGTCAACTACAAAAAATGCACAGAGTTTTGGAGGAGCTTCAATGCTGAAAGGAACTGTGGCATGGTGAGAATTAGGAAAGGGGAAGATATAAATAGAAGCTTGAGACATTGACAAAGCCAGAGGAAGCCTACAAGACGACCTGAAGAACGCTCGGGAGGATGTGGAGGCACTAATGGCCATGGCCATGATCCAAAGGAAGCTGCACCGTGGGCACATCTTGAAAGTTATGCATAAATGACTAAAGATCTATCAAAGTGGATTGCAGAAGCCTACCAATAGCGCTCTGTGGTTGAGCAAGGTAGGAGGATAGCCTAAGAGCAGCTGAACTGTCACGATAAAGAAAAGATCCACATGATGGAAATCTAGAGCAAGCACCAACGGGTGGTAATGATGCTGTCTCAGGAGATGGAGAGGGATAAGAAAAACATGGAAGAAAAGGCACAGCACTGGGAGAAATGCAACCTTGAAAGAGTGCAAGGACGGACATAGCACTTAGCAATATCAGAATGTGAGAGAGTGCTCGTAGAGTCCAGAGCTAAAGCCATTGAAGCATGCTCCAATATACAGAGGCAAGACTTTTTGAGTAATGTGCTTCATCTCACAAAAGTTGAAGGTGAGGACTTGATAGAGAGAATGAGGAGGAAGCTAGAATTGGCAATCAGAGCTTTAAGATATGGCCTACAGGAGTGCACACTTCCAACCGGCATGGGCATAACCAAGGAGCATCAACGTAGCTACTTGTGACAAGCCATCCTCTCCACGAACGAGCTCAGGGAACTTAGATTCGAGGAACAAGAGCAGCCCCACCGACCCCCAATCCATCTCTCTATGGAGCAAGACATCGAGAAAGGGCCTGACCTCGAGCAAGTGTTCGAAGAAGAACCACAAATTAGGAAGGCCAGTCCGCCCTTACTACCTAACCTACCCCTAAAAGAGCGAGAGGGCACCCAGGTTTAGCAATGGGCGCATAACGATGGCCACAACAACTTCCTAATGAGCCCATGCCATTACGCCAGGATCACCACCCCGTCAATTGGCAATAGGAGCTGACTATCTAGCAACAACAAGAGCTCATCTTACCCCTAGAAGTAGTGGAAGGAATCATTCATTTGGGCAATACTCTAGCAAACCGATGGGTTGAGGAGCGGAGCATCATCATCACATAATGGAGGTGGAAGCCCACGGACTACTAGCAGGACAAGGTCCATCAAGTTCCCAAAACCATCCAAGGCTATGAGGCATAGCCAAAGTGGTGGAGGAGGATTCGGGACACCAAGTTTGATGCATGGATGGCTTTTTGTGGCACTCTACAAGAAGAATAGAATGATCATGCCTACATGCCCTACCCTCGTAGACACGGGGTGGATTATAATAGGGGGTGCATGGCAAGTATGAATTTCAAAAGATCTACAATGTCAATGAAATAACTCTCGAGAAATGCATGACTTTCAGAGTAGGGGACTTGCACCCTTGTATTAACCGCTTCCTCAAGGATTTCTCTTCCTACCTAGACCCAGCCTTCATAACCACTTGTAATTACCTGAGGATCATTAGGTTTCTGCTAAAACAAAAGCTAGTGGCTGAGGAAGGCCACCTTTCCCCACACTTTTTTTACATTAACCTAAGAATAGATAGTTGTGCTACGGCTAAGCTCATGATGAGGGCAACCCTACTTCTCTCGTTTTGCATGAGGATCCTTGAAGACATGAATGATAGCCACTTTACGAGGTGCAACCACCCTTTTTTGTCAACCACATCTCTCAAAGCAAGGGCTAACATCATCAAGCAATACTTGCAAAGTCATGCCTTTTTAAGTAAATCCCTAAGGCCACCTTGCGACTCGTCTGAGTAAGAACAGAGTACTGTCTGAGAGCATCCCTATGGCAAAAAAAAATTCGCCATCACAAGTTGCACATCCACCACAACCATCGCACCTAGGGGTGCTCAAGATAGGCGTGTCAGGTGGCCCTAGTCGGTCAGCTTTGTTCCTAACCCGCTAGCCTCATTTTGATCCCCTGCTTCCTGTTTAGGACACATCAAGGATAGGACACACTCAGGGAGGTAACACTTGCATGTGGTTACCTGTCACCCTAAGCTCCATCCCACTACATGCGCACAATCCACCACATGATAATGGGGCACACCCACACATAATGCACCTTCATTTTCTTTCCAGGTACAATCGAAGGACCCATTACCATCTTCAACGACCCCACCATCCATGCAATGCGCTCCCCATCTTATGAAACAGCCTCCCATGTGCTGACCCAACAAACCAAGGGGCAAAAAGTGAATGAGGAAACTTATTTCAAACCGTGAATAAGAAAGTCACCATAGAGACCAGGCGACGGATCCATCCAACACAATCTTCAATTTTAATGTCAGATCTGCCCACCAGCCTCTCTCCATGACCACGGCTTAGTCCAAGCTCAAGGTCCCTCTAGTTCCATAAATCCCTCCAAGAAGACAAGGGATCATCTTCAACTCCAAGGCCTTGCAGTTCCATAGATCCCTCCAACACATATTCCAATTAGACTCATACACAAACTCAAAGAGATACTTGGCTACTCCAGCCACAAAGTCCAACTCATCCCCTAAGAAGTGCCCTGGGACTGGCACTCAACTAGGAGGGGGCTAATGTTAACCCTCAAATGAAGAAGGTGAAAATTTAGGAAAATCTAAAGCAAATGACAGAGCCAAGGCAAAAGCGGAATGGAGAATGAAGGCACGCCAAGAAGAATCTGGAAACAAAATAAGTGTAAAAAAGTCCTAAATCAATGAGAAAGGTGTACATGAAAAAAGTGCATATCAACACTTTTGTAAAAGAGTGCAAGGTGCACCATGATTTATTTTAAGAGCATCGTTGTGAAATTGTAAATAGAGATGGGTGGTTGAAAGGCAGCTACGAAGATAGGAGAATAATGGAAAAAAGGGCCCAAGCTATGGCCGACCATGTAAAAAGGGGATGATCGCCCAAATGGGATTCAAGGCTTTGTATACAAAGTTGAAAAGTTAATGAGAGATTATTTTACTATTCTTCTCCACCTTTCCTTTTTTTAAGGAGAGAGGTGGGGGCAAAAAGGCCATGATGTAAGTAAAACTTAGAAGCTTTATAATCCAATAAAAAAGAAATATTTTTATAAAGAGATATAATATTTGATAAGTAAGAAATTAGCTTAGTTCTCAAGTTTTGACAATGCTCTTCCATACATCTCAAAGTGGAGGTACCAACAACCATGGTGTAAGAAGTTGGGAATACATGTGTTAGTGAGAGAGAGTTATTAATAGTACCTTGTCACACTGACATATGTATAAAAGGTGTGAGACATGTAAATTTTGGCATCTTTTATCATAATAAAATTAATGTCTCTTATCCCACCTACTCGTACTCAACTTTTATGGCTTCTCTTTCTTTTTTTTCATCTTTCTAGTTTTACTCTCTCCTCATCACTCTTTCTCTCTCCTTTTTCTCTCTCTTATGCTCTTCATTCTCTCACCTCTTAGCCCTCTCCTTGCCAAGTGGTATCACAACATTAATCTTTGATTCATTTGGTACAATTACTTATTCTCTTTTTATAGTAGTTACAAGGAGAATAATCTTTGGATAAATGTGGTTGTTTATTTGTAATACCATATTCTTCGTCATATTGTTTTGCTCAGCAATCACTTATAGTGTGACCATTTCTATTGCAATAAGAAAAATGTCTATTAGCAAACTTAAGATGAGAGAAGCTACCACCACAGCAAATCCTACATGTAAATCGTGAAAAGGGACGCCTTCAAGGTTGGTAAAGCTTGGTCGATTTGTCCTGACTATGTGTCCTGTTGTGAGATCATAACTATTTTTTAATTTATGTGTCATTGTTCATGTCATTGTGAATATTCAATCGAAGATATATAAGCTTGATCAAAATTGATCCCATCAAGAAACTAGTCATCAATTGCTTCCATGGAATATCATTACCAGTATCAAGAAACTAGTTACCAATTGCTTCCATGGAATAACATCACCAGTAGTAGCAATCTCATTGATAATGTTCTTGAATTATTCGATATGTGTTGTCATAGAAATTTAGATGTTGTACTGTCACTTAGTGAGCTGACTACAAAGATAATGTAATATTCCCGTTGAAAAATATTACGAGGCCGTGTGAAGTCTCGGGCAAATGATAATGCCAGCATTATGTTCACAGACGGTGCGATTGTATACAATGTTGGCAGAAACGACGACTAATGGTTTAAAGAAACCTGCATATCCTCGTATGAACCTCCTCTTGGGAGGAGGTTAAGAGGATAATATTGGATTTATTGTAATTTTAATTCTTTTTTCCTCTTTCCCCCAGTCAAAGCATGGCTGAGGGAAGAGGATGGGGGCTATATTGGGAAATAGGAGAGGTGGAGGAAGAGGACCCATGGAGGCACCACATGGGGGAGGGAGACCTTACCCCCCTTCCTATAAATACTCCCTTTAAGGGGTGAGAGGGAGGGAGTCATGGAGAAGCTGAGAGGTCGTGAGGCTGTTGAAGATGGACGGGGACAAGGGAGAGGATAGAGGAGGAGATCACGCTGCACGTTGAGGAGAGAGAGGGTAACGCTGCAGTCGCCCTCATAGATCGTGAGGGAGGAGGGAATAGTTGAAAAGCTCCTACGCCGTTGTTCAAAGAGGGAAGGCTGCCGCCGTGCTGGTGGGATCGAAGGGAGAGGAGGATTAGAGAGAAAAAGGGAGGCCGCCGTGCTGGTAGGATTGAAGGGGGGGAGGAGAAGGTTGCATGAAGGAAGTGGATCCTGAGAAGCTGCTGTGCCTCACGATTGTGAAGGGAGGAAAGAAGGGGAAACTGCCATAGCCACCATGCTGGGAGGAAGCCGTCGTGAGGACTGCCCAAACCTGTCACCAGCACCACACCATCCGCCACCAGGCCACCGTGAAGGCTGCGCTGCCACACCCAACTCGTCAAGCCGCCGCCATAATGCCATATTCCCCCCCCTCATCAGTCCCGCCATACTCCTTCTTGAACTTGCCTTCTCTTCCACATGGGAAGTAGAAGATTCCATGAAGCTTCTTGGAAGCTTCCAAAGGCAAGGCTTAAGGCCTTGTGCGCATGGATTGACCTCGAGGGTAAAAGAATTCCTGCCTCCTTAGGCCCTGTGCGTACATTTCATTCGTGGGGTTCAAGACCCAAGCTTCCAAGGGACTAATCCCGCGCAGGAGAGAAAATTCACAGACCATAAGTCTTCGGGACACGTGTATAACTCAAGGAAAGCCACTGCAACCAAAGTGCGCTACCTAACGATGGCTCTGAAGAAGTCGCAAGGCGCACGTGCAGGAGGTTCCTCCCCGAGCTTACACGTGGACATCTTCCCGAGCCCACAAGCCCACGTTTTACGATTCTATTTCCACGCGAAAGAAATGCATTAAGCAGGATAACTTTCATGGAAAAGGAAGCATTCGTGCATGTTCAAATTCAACTAGTCAAGTTAAATGCAATTGAAAAATAAATTGGCTATTTGAACATTTACTAGAATTAGCTCAAGATATGAAAATTGGTCATTGGTACGTTTAATGGAATGAATGAAAAGAGCATAAGGTGTCTATGCATTTTTAGGACCTTACCAGTAAGTTTCCTTTTGTACATTCAAAAGTGACGAGCCTAGGTCAACTGTTGCCTCATTACAAGGTTGAAATTATTGAGGTACACCTTTTTACTAGGCATGGAAAGATTAATGGCATGTCACATTTTTTTTGATAAATCTTCTTGGTAATGATTCATTAAGGAAGTCGTTATCACCCATAGGAAATAGCAAAGCATGGGAATAATTCTAAGGGTTGCATTAAATAGGTTAACTCTAGCTTCAATTGGCATGAATCTCATTTAACTACGTGTAGTTAGGAAAGGATTGCATGTTGCACACTCATCGCACGTAAGAATTTCATTCATTCAGTGTACGAATATTTCTTTCAGAAATGTAGTTAGGGAAAGGCTGCACGGTTCATTTTAACATAAAACCCTAAAAGCTTAGTAGCGTGAATCGTGAATCCAGGTCCTAGTAGGATCAATGGAAGTTAGGTGAATTTTAGCAGGTGCTTGGTCTTAACAAGAGTAGTTAGGGAGTGCGAATCTAGAGGAAATGAATCGCGTGCTTACGTCAGTTATGATGTAATGCAACCAGTTTTTCCCCTCTTAGATCAAGACAATATCTTTAGGAATGGTTCGTCCTTGTCATAAGACAAGTAAATGGGTTTACCCATAACACCTAAACCGCAAAGGACTCATTTAGGATGGTTAAATCGATAAAATATACTCCAAGTGCTAGCTAGGGTTTAGCACATTAAGGACTTGACCTAGTCTCACGCATATGTTACCAAGACGAACCCTTAAACCAAAGGTCCTACCCACATTCATGGAATGTAAGGCACAATTGGACGCTCATGCATAAAACAATCTAAGGTTTCTACCTTAAGGATCACTCGTTCAAATGATGAAACTCAGATTGAGTTGGAATTCCTAGGACCGAACGTTGTTGGCCTAGTGTAATTAGAAATGGGTTGGCTAAGAAGACACCCTAAACCCTGCTTCTCGGCTGGAGATAATTCCGTGACTAGAAAACGCCACTCAATGGGTGAAATGATCCCATGGAATAGATACGACACTTGTGCAAAAAAAAAGTTGCAACGTCGCATAGACTTGTGATTTGTTCACAAGAGAGTTTTGCCATTTCTTGAAATGAGGTTGGCAAGTTCTTGCGCAAGTTTAACTTGCAAGAGGATGAGTAATCATCCTGTTACATCACCTTTCTTGGGGAATAATTGCCAAGTAAAGGGAAGTTAGGTATTTGCTTGGAAGCAAATGATCAATCAATAAATTGGAGCGACATGGTCGCCAGGATTTACTGTTAATAAAACCTAAGGTATTGGTTAAGTTGGGTTAACAGGGTATGGCCCTAACCCAAGGACAAGAGGGTGAACAAATAAACCCTTGGGGATCTTGCCAAGTCGCAATTGATCTCGGATCGAATGCTGGATGCATTCGGAGAGAAGGATTCACTCCTTAGAAATTGGCCAAATAAATGACCACTGGAATTGATTGTGCTTGTAATAGTTTAGAAAGCACTATTTGAATTGTTTGCTCAAGGAACTAAAGGATGAAAAGATATCTAAAGCTTCAAGTTGAAGGCCTAAAGGGAGAGGCAGCTTCAGTTACCCCTGACTGCCTTCCTGACCCTAACCAAGGGGGTTGTTGATCGTGCCGGGAACGTGGACCGAACCCGCCGCGAGAGGTCTCTCCGTTGAGCTCTACTTGGAGCAGGAGGACGCTTGGGTGCCAGAGGGGGCTCTGGCCGTAAATCCCTCGCCTTCCGGGTCCTACACAAGAGGCTAACGTGACTCGGGATTGGATCTCGAGGCCCGCATACTAGTCTACGAGCGGAAGCTTGGATTAGTGAAACCTGGCGGATTACTGGATAGCCTTTGGGCAGATTATGGACAAGCCTACAGGCGGAACTCCTTGTATTTCAAAGATAAAATGATGAAATGATAATAAAGAATTTGTCTGATATTGTTTTTCTATGTCACGTGATAAGATTATGTGAAGGAACCAGTGCTTAACAGGAGTAATTAAAGAAGTTGGTTGTTATATGTCAAATTAATGTGTTAGATAATTACATAACTAAAACAAACTGAGGAAAGTGCAAAGGATGGGCCATGGGTCCGTCCTACGGTTGGGTGGTCCCGGTTAGCCGAGAACTTTTCTCAAAAATCTCGAAGAACAACGGGAGGATCATCGAAATCAATGACCTAGAATTATGTTTTACCTGATTTACACTGTTTTAGTGTAACGGAATGGGACTATGCCTTATGGCAGAGAGGTTGAGTTTTGCATCCCTCTCATTTCCCATTCTCCTTGAACCAAGTGCAGCGTGAATCCGCTTTGGACCTGGCGTTTCTGCATAAAGTAGTTCGCTCGGGTCTGACACTAGTTGCTGCTAGCTAATGACCAAACATGAAAACCCAAATTCAGGTCGATCCTAAGTGGGAACGGCCAGGATACTTCCGCTACGTGGCAGACGCGGGAAGACCTAAATCGCAAGTCCCATAACATTCCATGGGAATGACGGGCGGAGATTTCTAGACATCCTTTCCGATGGACTGCTATGACGTGTCCTGGATGATTCTAGTGGACACGTTACAGATAAAATGTTTTTGTAATAGGTTTCTTCTTGAAAATTTTTATCAAATAATCCAATATAGCTTGTGAGACTGATAGATTACGTACATCAAGCATAAGAGATTCTTGAGGAGCATAAATAATATACCAACGAGCTACTTTGTCACATTTGACCCTCTCATTATAAATAGTTTGCCATTCTTCAAAGATAGGCCCTTTAGTTACAAGGGTATTATCATGAGTCTGATCAATTGGTTGAGGTGGACATTCATAATTACCAAGAACAATATCATGCAAGTTATCACCTTGAATAACTAACAACATCTTTACTTTCCATCTGAGGAATCCTTGTCCTTGAAAGATAGGGACAAAACATTGTCTAGAAGGAAATCCTTTGACGATTATAGAATCTGTCATATCTGGCTAAGAGAATATGTACAATATGAGATCATAGAATCTGTACACCATATACAAAATGACGACAAAAGTGTAGCACAACAAATCATATGCAAAAGTTATACTATAAAGAAGGATGTTTAGTTCAAAAAGTATACTCCAAAATAAAGTGACCCAAGATAAACAAAACATGGGGAAGCATAAAGTGGCCCAAAATAGACAAAATGTGTGAGAGAATAAATTGCCCCAACATAGATAAGAAATATGAATGATTAGAATGTTATCACTTTATTTTTTAGCCAAATTGATGATGACCTGGATAATTTTTGCAGAAACTCAAAAGTGAGCAATCACAATGAAACTTATGTCATAGAAGTCTACACAAAAAACTATTGTCTTGTTTGTTTTCTTGATGATTTATATCTTGGTACTCTTTCTTCAACAAGAATTATGAGTGGAGTTTTACATGTCCTAGATCTACAAAGGAATCTTCTTTTAGTTTTGCAAGACTTGTGGATCTTGGTCTCTTTGTTGGTTTGACCATACCAAGTGTTGCATTGTTGCTCCTCGAAATGGTAATCTTTTTGAGTTATCTTTAAATGAAAATGTTACAAATATTATTATCACTTTCCTAGTGATCTTGGTAGTAGAATATGGCATCATCACTTTGTTCACTCCAATTTTTCTAAACTTGTCGATCTTTATTGGTGTCACCTTGTTCAAGGTATAGAATTCAAAGCTCATCCTCACATGGGTATTTGTGAATATTTTGCACTTGGAAAGAAGTTTTGCAAACCCTTTTCCATTTCCACTATCATTCATTCTAGATATTTGCTTAATCTTATTCACATTGATACTTGTGGACATTGTCCTCTATCAAAATCTCAATATCAGTATTTCATGACTTTGATTGATGACTTCTCAAGTTACACTACTATTTTTCTCGTATGACATAAATAATAAGATTTATTATCTTTGAAGAAATATAATAATATCAAAAATCTGCATAACTTCATACTCATCGTTCCATTAAGAAACTTTGCAATGATAACGGTGGAGAATACATTTCTAATGATTTTGATGATTTTAATAATTAGAGTATTCATCATGAATATATTATTTCCTACTCTCCTCAACAGAATGGTATTGCTAAACATAAAAATAGGACTATCCTCAATGCCATGTAATGTATGGTCATTCATTCTGGCTTATCTCAATGTTTCTAGACTGAAGCAATCTTAACTATAGTATTTGTACAAAATCATCTTTCTACAATTGCTCCTTCTATGGAAAAATACCGATTACTACTTGTATAGGTGAAACTCATTCTGACTCGTATTTTCCAACCTTTGGATGTATTGCTTGTATTCATATACCCAAAGAGACTCGCAAAAAACTTGATCCTCCTAGTTTAAAAGAATTTTCATTTGATATTTAATTTTTTCTAAGGGATACAAGTTTTATGATCCATTCTCCAAGAGGTAATCATAAGTTGTGATGCTATTTTCAATGAGCAACTTATGTGTAGCAGATGGTGTCAAGAGGATACTGGGAGGACATGGTCACTAGAGGATGTTGATGATACAAAGTTATTACTCCTGGCTTTTCCTTTTTTATTCTATGATGAACCTCCTTCACGAGATAATATTGAATCTTCAAATCGGGATTCACAACATGCACTTGTTATTGCTAATGATGATTTACCTTTATGTTGATCTTTCAATTGATAATGAGCATGGTACATGTCATGTTTATGATGCTAATATTCTTGAGAATTCTCTCAATATTTGTGAACACCATGTCTCTTATTGTGTTGCCATGTCATCCCCACAAAAGGAACAATGGCATGAGGTTATGGAAGCTAAGTATGAATCTGTTTTCTCTAACTGTACATGGGTTCTAACTGAGTTACCACCTCGATAAACTGTTATTGAATGCAAGTGGATTTATAAGACTAAAAAAAAACTAGATAGAAAATTTGACAAATTCAAAGCATTGCTAGTTGCCAAAGGTTTCTCACAAATTACAGGAGTTGATTATCAAGAAACGTTTTCACCTGTCATTTGTATTACTAGTAATCGGGTCTTGTTAGTTTTTTATGTTGAATTTGATTTGGTGTTTTACCAAGTGGATTTGAGAACTACTTTTCTTAATGGTGATTAAAAGGAAGAGATATACATGGATCAACCGTAGGGATTTGTAGTCAAATGTAAGGAAAATCTTGCTTACAACCTTCATTGGACACTCTATGGTCTCAAACAATCTTCACGAGCTTGGTATAAAAAGATTGATCTCTTTCTTACAAAACAAGATTTTATCTCATGTTTTTTAGATCCTATATTATATGTTAAGCATTGCAATGATAGTTTTTTTATTCTTTCTCTATTTGTGGATGATACCATACTTGTTTCTAAAAATCTCAACTTTCTTCAACAAGTAAAGAAGGTTTGTCTTCTACGTTTGACGTGGTGGATCTTCGAGATATACAATCATGTCTTGGTATTTACATTCAACGCTATCGAGAAATCAAATTTCATTGAAGCTATTATTCAGAAGTTTGTTTTAGGTTTTGCACATCCTACTACTACTCGTCTTGTGAGCTCTACCAAAAACACTTACTTTCTCCAAAATCATGGACAATGAGCATTACATCAACCTTGTGCTAATCTTGTTGGATGTCTTCAATTCTTACCTTGACATTCTTTTTGCTACAAATTTTCTTGGACAACATCTTAGTTCTCCATGTCTTAAATATTGAACTTTAGCTAAACGATTTTTGAAGTATTTCAAAGGCAGCAAAGATTTTGGGTTGATTTATCAGTGCCAACAAAATTCTGATTCTCTACATTCACTTCAAATTTTGGGTTATGTAGATGCAGATTGGGCAAGCTCTTACTTATCTGTGTATTCTACAAGTGAAAATTATTTCTTTATCAATGGTTATCTTGTTTCTTGGACTAGCAAGAAACAATGTTGTGTTGTTATTTCCACTACAAAGAATGAATATGCAGTTGCATCTTTAGCTACTCAAGATTTAGTATGGCTTCAACAAGTTCTATCAGATAGTGACCATCCTCCTCTCTCCAAAACACTACGTCTATGTGATAACCAAAGTGAAAGTTTTGCTAAAGACTATGTTCAGTATAACAAGTCTAGATATATTGCAGTGCATTATCATTATGTTCAATATGAAGTAAAGAAAGGCACAATCATAATTGAACATTATCCAAGTGATTAGATGACTAGAGATATATTCAGGAAAGGACTCAATGAAGTATGCTTCACTTTGTTGCGTGCTTGGAACTTGGTGTTGTCTCAACTTCAATCTTTGGGAATTAATCTACTATGACATTGTAGTGCCATTATACACACTCCTTATAGGCACCATACACTTCACACATGCACATACACCTCAGACCTCTTGGTCATCTTTGTACATACATATTCAATTTCACTTTACATGTACAAATTCACTTTACATGCACCCAATAATCTTTCTTGATCATGTTTGTACATTCGTATATGGGAGCTTGGGTTTTTCCCTTGTGCTCCCCAAGGGTTTTATCATCCACAACTAGAGATCTTTGTTTGAGAGGGAGTGTTGGAGCTATATATAGCTTACCCTATCTAGACTAGGTCTCACCTATATATATAGATTGTAATAAATATAAAATAGTATTTGGGAGTGTACATGGTTTGTCTCTCTCTCTCTCTCACTCTCACTCTCTCTCTCTCTCTCTCTCACACACACACACTCTCTCTCTCTTTAATATTTCCACCTCGAAATATTGAAGACTCGTAATCCACACAAAGAGCCAACTAACGTAATCTCCCACATGTAAAATGTTGGTGGTAAGTGCTTACCCCGCGCACGCATTAATAAACCCAAACCATGTTGTGCAAATGAGGCCGAGGCTAAAGACCCGTAGGCCGCACGAGAACACCCTTCTCGGGGAAAAGGTAAATGGATAATGGTCAAATTTTGTGCAATTTTTTTTAAATAATCCTCTCCCCTCATTTGATGCATGGCAGGGAGAGGGAAGTATGAGTGTAAGAGGAGTGTGGTGTGGAGAAGCATGAGGGAGGGGAGGCATGCAAGCCATCCACGTGGGAGGCTATCTCCCCCCCCCCCCCCCCCCCCCTTTATCCTATAAGACCCTCCCCTTCTCAAGCATGAGGGGGAGGAAGGAATCGAGTTCCCCTCCTACTGTGAGAAGACGACGTATTGCTGTCGCCACATCACGACTGCTGCCACCAGGATCTGCCATCATCGCCTTCTACGCCAAGCCGCCTTGTCTCTACCTGCCATTACTATCAACACCATAATCATCATCTTCATCTCCCTCAATCGTGGCCTTCACCCCTCCTCCCCAATCATTTCCACCCCACCCCACATCATTCTGTACTGGGCAGAAGTATGGAAGCTTCTAATTTAGAAGCTTCTAAAAGGCTTCCATAAGCCTTGTTCTTACCATGCCTTCCTAAGGTGCTATAAACCACGTCTTGTAAAAGAGATTCCCATGCAAGGGGGGAGTAGGTGGGTTTTTGAGGCTGATTTGCAAAGCTGGGAGGAAGTTTGGAGATTGCATAAAGGCAAGGACAAGTTTGCGGAGTCAAGGATCTAGGTCATCGATGGCTCCCAAGAAAATGGCAAGAGACGCACATGCGAGAGCTCCTACTCTGAGTTCGTGTGTGGATAACACCCCGAACCTCAATGGCCAAGTTCTTAGAAATTGATTTCTCATTAAAGGAATGCTCTTAAGTATGTCTTTAATACACGTAGTCAAGTTAAATACATTTAGAAATTTTCAATGCAATTATCCATTCATTTACAAGGTTAATGCATATTGCGCATTTGGGTTTGCTTGCATTTCCAAGTCACAATCCTAAACGCATATTGCATAGTTTAAAAAGATGGAATTGTTTAAATGCATCCTTGTTTTCCTCGCAAGAAAGAACAAGTGCATAATGCATTTAGGCAATGATTTCCTAGATGTGATTCGTAGAAAATAATCTTAGACGCCATTGAATATTGTCCAAAGAATTGCATTGCATGAAAAGGAAACCATGAACTTACTTGTGTTGCATGCGACGATGCTTGCATTTTAAGTCGGATTAAATGCTGTAGAATGGATTAAATCAATAAATAGTCCTATGACATTCACTCATGCATGAACTTCTTTTATCAAAGTTGTTTTAGAAAAAGATGCATTTCATATTAAAGCTTGAATTCATTTGCATTAAACGAAAGGCTTATAAGCATAGTCCTTATTGAAATTCAACGTAGGGTTTTTATGAGTTAGCCCTAAATTGTCAATCTTTATAGTTTATGCAAAGAAAAGAAATGGTCATTTTAAATTTTATAGTTGCATAGAAGGGAAAAGTCTATGAATCTCAATATTTGCATGGAATGTTATGTCTTGGAATTCTTCTCTTTTAGGAAAAATATTGGCATCTCTAAGGAAAGATCTCTTCTTGTCACAAGACAATTAGTTTGATTAGGTAATTCACTTTCAATGGTGTAACTCAAACGATGATTACCTCAATGCTCTAGGTAGAGTTTAGTACGCTGAAAATTCTGCCTAGTATCGCACATGGGATGCCAAGCCAAGACTTTCGATCCCAAGATCTTACCCATATTCACGCAATGTTAGGGCTAATGGGACGCCCATATTTATCCTAGGGTAAATTGGCCTAATACTAGACTTTTGATTGAGATTAGAAACCTAGGGCCAAACATTATTGGCATAGTATGGTTAGGGTTGGGTTGGGTCAAGAGGACATCCCAAACCCTACAACTTGACCAAACGTAATTCTTGACCAAGGAACGCCATTCGATGGGAGAAATGATTGCACAAGTTAAGTGCGACAATTGTCGCATGCAACAAGTTGCAATGTTGCATGGATTTGTGTTTAAAAGACAAGATAGATTTGCCACCCCTTAGAACAAGGTTGGTGAGTTCTATTGCAAGTCTAACTTGCAAGAGGATGAGTGGTCATCCTGCTACATCACCCTTCCTTGGGCTGATTTGCCAAGTTAGGAAAGTTATGTATTGCCTTGTAAGTAGTTGACCAATCAAGTTAGGGCGACGAGGTTGCCTAGGATTTACTGTCTTAGTTAAGGAACCTAAGGTTCTTGTTAATTTTGATTAACAAGATATAAACCCTAACCCAAGGATAAAAGGGTAAAAAAACAACAAAACCCTTGGGGATCTTGCCAAGTCACAATAGATCTCGGATCGAATGCTGGATGCATTCAGACAGAAGGATTGACACCTTAGCAATTGGCCAAACAAACAACCACTGGATTGATTGTGTTTGTACAGTTAGGAGCACTGTTTGTACTTCTTTGCTCAAGAAATTAATGCTGGAAAAATTATTAATGCTTCAGGTTGAAGGCTTGGAGGGAGAGGCAGCATCAGTTACCCCCGATTTTCTGCCTGACCCTAACTAAGGGGGTTGTTAGCCACGCCAGGTATGTGGACCAAACCCACCGCAAGAGGTTTCTCCGTGGGTGCTACTTGGAGCAGGAGGACACTTGGCTTCCAAGGGGGCTTTGGCCATAAATCCCTTGCCTTCGAGTCCTATATAAGAGGCCGACGTGACTCAAGATTGCATCTAGAGGCCCGGATACTAGTCAATGGGCAGAAACTTCTATTAGTGATCCCTGAGGATTTCTGGATTGCCTTCGGGCTGATTATGGATTGCCTTCGGGTGGATTATGGATTAGGCTTGGGGCTAGATTATATGATGTATTCCAAAGAGTGATAAATAAGATCAATTGTTGAAAAGGATCTTGCTTGACATTGTTTTTCTATGTCAGTGCTAAGATTACGTGAAGGAATGGGTGACTAATTGGCTAATTAAGGAAGTTGTTCTTTGCATGTCCAACTAAATGTGGTAGGTAATTAGATAACTAAAGCAATCTTGAGGAAAGTGCGGTGGATGGGACCATGGGTCTGTCCTATGGAAGGGTGGTCCCGTTTGGCTGGAAACTTTTCTCAAACGAATTTGATAGCAAGGAATGATGACCTAGAATCTAGGATACTAGAGCCTCAATTTATGTTGTTTTAGGGGAACGGAATGGGACTATGCCTTACGGGCAGAGAGGTTGAGCTTTGCATCCCTCTCGTTTCCCATTCTCCTTGAACCAAGTGCAGCATGAATCTACTTCAACCTTGACATTTCTATGTAAAGTAGTTCGCCTGGGGTTTGACACTAGCTACTATTCTAGGAATTTGACAACTAGAAAAACCCTGATTCAGGTCGATCCTAAGTGGGAACAACCAGAATCCTTCCGCTTTGTGGCAGACTACACGGGAAGACCTAGATTGCAAACCCCGTGACATTCCATGGGAGTGCCGAGCGGCGCTTTCTGGACTCTCTTCCCGATGGGCTGCTAAGACGTGTCCTACAAGCGAACAAGTGGACACGTTATAGTTGGTATCAGAGCGACGAACCAACGAGGATTTAATATTTACAAGGAAACTTAATGAGGAGAAGTAGAGCAAATGATGCTGTTAAGAACATTTCCTTACTTACTTATCAATGTTGGCCTGCAGAGTCGCAAAGCATGGAACAGATTCTTGGTGTTCGAGGTTATGTTTATGACTGCAATGCATGCCTCGAATTATCGAGGGAAGCTAGATATGATGAATATCCTAGACCGCATCTACAATCCTTCACCCCTGTATGTGGAACGGAGATGGACGGGTGATTTAGGAATTTATTACATAGCTGCCCACCGACTTGTGTACATTCGGACCAACTTGAAGAGAATCAAGTGGATGGACGACTTAAAGATCGTGAAGATGTTCATTTTTGTGGAAGCTCGTGCAAACGCAACCCTACATGTCGGCGGTCGAAAGGTAAAGCAGAACACATATGTGTAAGAGGAAGTGACTCGGATAATCCCTACTGACAAAGTCAAGGTATTGGGACACTATAAAAAGAACGGGTACCAAAGGAAAGGATAACCTAATCTTCCTATGACCTATCGATTTCTGAAAATCCATGACCCCAATCCATACTATAACTTAGTTCATATAGCTGAATGTAACACAATCTTATTCTCCCCGAATTAATGTAGCAACTTGTTCCATTTTCCCAAGAATAATTGTACTCGAAAGGGCTATGGCCATATGAATGAAATAGACTTTTTATCAATGTTTTTCTTGGGCGAACTATTGGTAACAAAGTTAAGTGATTAGGTCACTTGGCTAAAAACTGAACTGGGCATGAAATGTAATGTGAGAAGCGTTTGGCAGGTTTTAACGTAAAGAATTTCAATGCCCAGGCACAACTTCAAGTGCAGATTCCTAGTCTGACCCCTACACCAAGTACGACCATGATTCAAGAGAAGAAGTTTATTCTCAAGAAAATCAAGCCACTAGAATTCGATGGTAAGGGAAGGACCGTTCAAACTGATGCCAAGATCTAGATCGAATCCATGGAGGATTTCTTTGAAGCAGCAGGTACTGCACCTGCTAACCAAGTGAGCTTGCCAAACTAAAGCTTACCGGTGAAGCAAGACTTTGGTGGAAGCAATGGTGCAGAGACCAAGGGATCTCGGAAGGGTCAGTACCTTGGGAGAAGCTTATGAGAGCTGTGCCAGGGAGATATCTACCACTTGCCTACCACACACAGAAGATGAAAGAGTTCTATGAGTTGAAAGAGCTTGGACTGTCTCTTGATGCATAGTATTCAAAGTTCGTCTCTCTTTTGAAGTATGAGCCACAAATGGATATGACACAACAGGTGTCAAAGTTTTGTGCTAGATTAATCCCACCTATAAACACCTACCTCGAATCAATGCGCCCGACAAACCTTCAGGATGCGCTCATTCGAGCTGTACCCATAATACAGGAGGTGTAGACCAAGCCAAGAAATAACAAGACTTAGTCATACAAGGATCAGAACAAAGGAATGTATAGGTCCCAAGCGAAGAGTGCGCAAGGCCAAAATCCGGGACACAAGAAGAAGGCTAGGACCAGCATTGTCAATAATTTTGTTCCCACTCAAGGTAATGGACACAATCTCTGTCACTTCCATTGCAACGAGCCTAGTCATTTCCAAAGGCAATGTCCCAAGCTTGGTAGAGGACAATGTCAAGGGCCATTCCAAGGAACCGTCCATGGCCAAGGAGCCGCCGTGAGGGCCTGAGGAAGAACCTCTAGTGTTGCCAACAAGGAGCTGTGTGAAGAAGAAGTCCCAACCATGGAAGCAGACTTTAAGAGAGCAATAGTCCATGCCGCTCTTCACAAGAAAGGCTGGAATCATCAATTCTCGGTGATTCAAACCCCATCGTATTATCAAGGTAAAAGCTTCAAAACCTTGATTGATTGTGGTAGTAAACATTCCTTTATTTCACCAGTTTGTGCAAAAAGATTAGGAATAGCCACAAAAGATGCAACTACCTTACTTGTGGAATTAGCAAATGGTCGTGAGGTTACTTGTACCAAGCAAACTTCTAAGGTGGAATTCCTCCTGGGTGGAAAGTTGACTTCGGTAAGATTCAGGGTTATGAACCTAGGTATCCATGAGTGTCTGCTTGGAATGGATTGGCTTAAACCTAATGATGCCCACATTCACTATGAAAAGGGCCGAGTTTCCTTCCGAAATTATGAAGGAGAATTGGTCACAACTCAAGGAGAGGCTGGGAAGTCAAAAATTCAACTAGCCAAAGCATCTCGGATAATAAAAGGAGTTAGAAAGGGACTGCCTGTCTATTTGATTAAGCTAAATAAAGTAGATCAGAATCAATAGACTAGGGAAGAACCTTCATGGCTAAATGAGTACACATACGTATTTCCTGAAGAGCTGACAGAGCTTCCTCCTCAAAGGGAAGTCAATCATGAAATCAAGCTAGTACTAGGAGCTGCACCAATCGCAAAGAGGCCATATAGAATGTCCATCTCGAAAGCGATTGAGCTAGCAACTCAAGCAACTATTAGACCAAGGCTATATCTACCCTAGCAGTTCACCATGGGGAGCTCCAGTGCTGTTCCAGAAGAAGAAAGATAGAATGATTCAGTTATGTATTGATTACAGAGGGTTGAATCAATCAACCATTAAGAACAAATACCCCATTCCAAGAATAGATGAACTTCTTGACCGTCTACAAGGAGCAAAGATCTTCTCCAAGATTGATCTCAGGTCTGGATATTATCAGATACAGATCAAGGAAGAAGATATCCCAAAGACGGCATTCAACACAAGATATGGACACTTTGCATTCCTAGTCATGTCATTCGGGCTGACAAATGCACCTGCTACCTTCAACAGGTTAATGTAGGATATCTTTAGGCCCTATCTTGATGACTTCATACTTGTCTTCTTCGATGATACCTTAGTATACTCCAAATAGAAAGAAGATCACGAATCCTAGATTTGTATCGTCCTTGAAACAATGAGGGCATACAAGCTTTATTCCAAAAAGTGGAAGTGTGCATTCTTCAAGTGACAGATCGAATATCTAGGATTCATTGTATCAACCGAAGGGATTTCAGTGGACTGGACCAAGGTGAGAGACGTTCTAGAATGGCCAAAACCAACAACTATCAAAGAAATACGTAGCTTTCTTGGATTGATAGGATGGTACAGGGTCTTCATAAAAAACTATTCTTTGATTGTAGTGCCACTGACCAACCTACTGAAGAAGCAAACATCAATTTTATGGTCACCTACTGAACAGTCTAGGCTTTATAAACTAAAGCAAAGCTTGGTATCAGCACCTATCCTGAAACTTCCGGACCTTAGTAAGGAGTCTAAAGTGATAACTGATGCTAGCATACTTGCCTTAGGATGTGTGCTTATGCAAGAAGGACATCATGTAGCATAATCTGCAAGGAAACTAAAGAACCATGAAAGGAACTATGCTACCCATGATTTGGAGCTGTTAGCTGTCATCCATGCTCTCAAGCTTTGGAGGCACTTCTTGCTGAGTAACAAGTTTATTCTAGCGACGGATCATAAAAGTCTTAAATGGATTTTTACCCAGAATGAGCTTAACATGAGGAAACGTCGATGGATTGAAGTGCTGGAGAAATACGATTTTGAAATCAAAAATCAGCCTGGAAAGGAGAATGTAGTCCGATGCGCTTAGTGGCAAGGCATTTCTAAATTCTTTGATTTTGCAAGATCCATCAATAGCCAGATCTCTAGCCACAGTGGTATCCATGCCAAACAACCCAATTCTTGAGCTAGCTAAAGAAGAGGCATGCCATGATCCAACCTATCAGAAACTACTAAGGGAGATCCCCATCAAGGATCAAGACCCGAAGTTATAGGCAAAGTATCACAAATTCTCTATCAATAGTGGACTTGTCTACTATAGAACGAGATTATGTATATTGGCAAGCCAGTCACTCAAAGAAAAGGTACTTTGGGAAGCTCATGACTCCCCTTTTTCAGGACATCATGGCTATGCCAAGACCCTCAATGCAGTCAGAAAGAGCTATTATTGGGAGGCTTAAAGGTGACGCTCTCAAATATGTCACTGAGTGCTTGTCTTGTCAACGTATTAGGCCCGAACATGTCAAAATGCCGGGAAAATTGCAACCACTTGATATTCCCCAAATGAAATGGGAATTCATCAGTATGGACTTTGTTGTTGGCCTACCCCAAGTTCAGGGAGGATACAACTCCATTATGGTTGTGGTAGATATGCTTACCAAGGTTGAACATCTTATTCTTGTTAAGACAAACTATAAAGCCTCAGACATTGCAAGTTTATTTATCAAGGAGATATTCAAACTACATGGGTTACCCTAAAGAATCATTAGTGATCGTAACCCTCTCTTCACATCACACTTCTGAAGGGCTATCTTAGAAGCCATTGGGACTCAACTTTGTTTCAGTATAGCTTACCATCCCCAAACCAATGGCCAAACAAAGCGAGTCAACCAAGTCATTGAGGATATGCCAAGGGCACATTGCTGCCGCAAGCCCAAAAAGTGGATCCAATATTTGCTGCTGGTTGAGTTTGCCTACAATGCTTCCTACCAACAGAGCATTCAGATGACCCCTTTTCAAGCATTGTATGGACACGACTATTGTAGTCCTTTAAACTTCTCTGATCCAACCTTGAGGGTTGAAGCCTCAAAGCAGATGTTGGAAGATATGGATGACCAAATCAAGTCGATAAGACAAGACATCCAAGCCACCAAGGATAAACAAAAGGCATACGCGGATTTGAAACATCAAGATAGATCCTTCGTTGAAGGAGATATGGTCTTCATTCACGTACATCCAAAGAAGAGTTCGCTATCCTTGGGTGAATACAAAAAGCTAAGTCCAAGGTATTGTGGACCCTACAAGATCCTCAAGTGCCTACGGCCTAATGCTTATAGACTGCAACTCCTTGAGAACCTAAAAGTTCATAATGTATTCCATATTAGCTTACTAAAAAAGTATGTGCCTAACCTTAGTCACGTTCTTGATGATCAACAAGTTGTAATGCCTAGCCAAGGAGTCCTTGAGCTACGGCCTGACAAGATCTTATATGTTAGGGAGAGGCATTTGAGATCCAGAACCTTGAGAGAATACCTCATCCAGTGGAAAGATTATCCTGAAGAGGCTGCCACTTGGATGGATGAAAGTACTCTCAACCAACAGTACTCTCAGCTCTTCTTGAGACGAGGAAATCTCGACTCCACTAAGGGGGAGAGAATGTAATATTTCCACCTTGAAATATTGAAGATCCGTAAGCCACCCAAAGAGCCAACTAACATAATCTCCCACATGTAAAATGTTGGTGGTTAAGTGCTTACCCCACGCGCGCATTAATAAACCCCAACCGCGTTGTGTAAATGAGGCCGAGGCTAAAAACCCGTAGGCCACACGAGAACACCCTTCTTGGTGAAAAGGTAAATGGATAATGGTCAAATTTTGTGATTTTTTTTAAAATAATCCTCTTCCCTCAGTCGATGCATGGCGGGGAGAGGGAAGTATGAGTGTGGTGTGGAAAAGCATGAGGTTGGAGAGGCATGCAAGCCATCCACGTGGGAGGATATCTCCCCCCCCCCCCCCCCCCCCACACCCTTTATCCTATAAGAACCCTCCCTCTCAAGCATGAGGGGGAGGAAGGAATCGTGTGCCCCTACTACCGTGAGAACACACTGTATTGTTGCCGCCACATCATGACTACTGCCACCAAGATCCTCCATCATCGCCTGCTGCGCCAGGCCGCCTTGTCTCTACCTGCCATTACCATCAGTACCATGACCATCATCTTCATCTCCCTCAATCGTCGCCTTCACCCCTCCTCTCCAATCATTTCCACCCCACCCCACGTCATTCTGTACTAGGTAGAAGTATATAAGCTTATAATTTAGAAACTGCTAAAAGGCTTCCATAAGCCTTGTTCTTACCATGCCTTCGTGGGGTCTTGTAAACCACGTCTTGTAAAAGAGATTCCTGCGCAAGGGGAGAATAGGCGCGTTTTTTAGGCTGATTTGCAAAGTAGGGAGGAAGTTCAAAGATCGCATAAATGGAAGGACAAGTTTGCGGAGTCAAGGTTCTACGTCATCGATGGCTCCCAAGAAAATGGCAAGAGGCGCACATGCGGGAGCTCCTACTCTGAGTTCGTGTGCGGATAACACCCCTAACCTCAATGCCTAGGTTCTTAAAAATTGATTTCGCATGAAATGAATGCACCTAAGCATGTCTTTAATACACGTAGTCAAGTTAAATACATTTGGAAATTTTTAACGCAATTATCCATTCGTTTACAAAGTTACTGCACGTCACGCATTTGGGTTTGCTTGCATTTCCAAGTCACAATCCTAAATGCATATTGCATAAGTTAAAAATATGGAATTGTTTAAATGCATCCTTGTTTTCCTCGCAAGAAAGAACAAGTGCATAATGCATTTAGGCAATGATTTCCTAGATGTGATTCGTAGGAAATAATCTTAGACGCCATTGAATATTGTCCAAAGAATTGCATTGCATGAAAAGGAAACCATGAACTTACTTGTTGCATGCAACGATGCTTGCGTTTTAAGTCGGATTAAATGCTGTAGGATGGATTAAATCAATAAATAGTCCTATGACATTCACTCATGCATGAACTTCTTTTATCGAAGTTGTTTTAGAAAAAGATGCATTTCATATTAAAGCCTGAATTCATTTGCATTAAACGAAAGGCTTATAAGCATAGCATAGTCCTTATTGAAAATCAATGTAGGGTTTATACGAGTTAGCCCTAAATTGTCAATCTTTATAGTTTAGGCAAAGAAAATAAATGATCATTTTACATTTTATAGTTGCATAGAAGGGAAGAGTCTATGAATCGCAATATTTGCATGGAATGTTACATCTTGCAATTCTTTTCTTTTAGGAAAAATATTGGCATCTCTAAGGAAAGATCTCTTCTTGTCGCAAGACAATTAGTTCGATTAGGTAATTCACTTGCAATGGTGTAACTCAAATGATGATTACCTCAATGCTCTAGGTAGAGTTTAGTATGCTAAAACTTCTGCCTAGTATTGCACTTGGGATGCCAAGCCAAGACTTTCGATCCCAAGATCCTACCCACATTCACTCAATGTTAGGGTTAATGGGACGCCCATACAATAACGATCTAGGGTTTCTACCCTAGGGTAAATTGGCCTAATACTAGACTTTCAATTGAGATTAGAAACCCTAGGGCCAAACGTTGTCGGCCTAGTATGGTTAGGGTTGGGTACGGTCAAGAGGACATCCCAAACCCTACATCTTGACCCATAGGCCTAGTATGGTTAGGGTTGGGTCTCATGCAACAAGTTGCAACGTCGCATGGCTTTGTGCTTAAAACACAAGATAGATTTTCCACCCCTTAGAACAAGGCTTGCGAGTTCTAGTGCAAGTCTAACTTGCAAGAGGATGAGTGGTCATCCTGCTACATGCCCCTCCTTGGGCTGATTTTCCAAGTTAGGGAAGTTATGTATTGCCTAGCAAGCAATTAACCATCAAGTTAGGGCGACGAGGTTGCCCAGGATTTACTGTCTTAGTTAAGGAACTTAAGGTGTTTGTTAATTTGGGTTAACAGGATATAAATCCTAACCCAAGGATAAAAGGGTAAACAAACAACAAAACACTTGGGGATCTTGCCAAGTCACAATAGATCCCGGATCGAATGTTGGATGCATTCGGAGAGATGGATTCACACCTTAACAATTGGCCAAACAAACGACCACTAGATTGATTGTGTTTATACACTTAGGAGCACTGTTTGTACTTTTTGCTCAACGAATTAATGTTGGAAAAATAATTAATGCTTCAGGTTGAAGGCGTGGAGGGGGAGGCAGCATCAGTTACCCCCGACTATCTGCCTGACCCTAACTAAGGGGGTTGTTAGCCGCGCCAGGTACGTGGACCGAACCCACCATGAGAGGTCTCTCCGTGGGTGCTACTTGGAGCACTAGGACACTTGGGTGATAGGGGGGCTCTGGCCGTAAATCCCTTGCCTTCGGGTCCTGCACAAGAGGGTGAGGTGACTTGAGATTGGATCTCGAGGCTCGCATACTAGTCAACGGGCGGAAACTTGAATTAGCAATCCCTGAGGATTGCTGGATTGCCTTCGAGCGGATTATGGATTGCCTTCAGGCAGATTTTGGATTAGCCTTTGGGCTGGATTATATGATGTATTCCAAAGACTGACAAATAAGATCAATTATTGAAAAGGAGCTTTCTTGACATTGTTTTTCTATGTCAGTGTTAAGATTACGTGAAGGAACCGGTGGCTAATTGGCTAACTAAGGATGTTGTTTTTTGTATGTCCAACTAAATGTGGTAGGTAATTAGATAACTAAAGCAACCCTAAGGAAAGTGTGGTGGATGTGACCATGGGTCTGTCCTACGGAAGGGTGGTCCCGATTGGCCAAGAACTTTTCTCAAACAAAATTGATAGCAAGGAACGATGACCTAGAATCTAGGATACTAGAGTCTTGATTTATGCTATTTTAGGGGAACCGAATGGGACTATGCCTTACAGGCAGAGAGGTCAAGCTTTGCATCCCTCTCGTTTCCCATTCTCCTTGAACCAAGTGCAGCATGAATTTACTTCGACCCTGGCATTTCTACGTAAAGTAGTTCGCCTGGGGTTTGACGCGAGCTACCGTTCTCGGAATTTGACCACTAGGAAAACCCTGATTCAGGTCAATCCTAAGTGGGAACGGCCGGAATCCTTCTGCTTCGTGGCAGACTCGGAAAGACCTAGATCGCAAACCCCTTGACATTTTGTGGGAGTGCCGGGCGGTGCTTTCTAGACTCTCTTCCCGATGGGCTGCTAAGAGGTATCCTACAAGCGAACAGGTGGACACGTTACACACACACACTCTCTCTCTCTCTCTCTCTCTCCTACATATCTCTTTGTACACCTCAACAAAATCTACTTAATAGTGGCTCTAAACAATGTAAAAATTCAATCAATGCCCTAATTTCTTTTTATTTGAATACCAAAAAACAATTTGTGGACTCTTGGCTACCTATCGGATGTGCATTTGAAGTTTCATGTATTTTGATGAAGTATGACATTTTTAAAATTATCCTACTTAAAAGTATGGATGGATCAATAATTGAGAAGTTAACATCATAATTACTAATCCTTAAAAATTTCATACCACATTGATTATACAAATGTACGAAGAGTAAAGTATACAACAAAAAACGACTTCTTATCATATGTTTTTTGTGTTAAGACTGACAAAGATAACAAAAAATGCAATTATGTAGTAAAAAATATAGCAAAGATACCCATTAAAGTTGAGAGTAAAGTCCATGAGTAAAAAAATTATTCATACTCTTACTTGATACAAAATTTTTACTATGAGATATAGTCCTATGTTGTATGCATATGGAGAACACTATTTCCAAAAAGATAACATCACAAGTAATAATGCACTTTGCATATATTGCAAAGTGTTGAGTATCAGTCTACCAAAAATTCCTCTGCAACTCCCTATAGAACATGAGATATTCTTTTGTGAAGTGATTAGGTATATCTTGACCCTGTGCACCCTATGCCAAAAACCACCTCCTACTTTCTATTTGGTATAGATCTCTTAGTGGAATTGTAGCTAGCCTCCAATTACATTTTTGGTGGAGATGTTGAGAAGGACCCCTCTTAGGGTGGCTATAGGAAACTAGGTTAGATTGAGAAAGAGGTGGTCCATTGGCAAGTTGCAAAGTGTCATTGTCAAAGAGTACACCTAAGCTAGTAGATGCTCCATTGAGCTAAACATGATACATGGCTTTGAGAGGAAGCTTCTTTGCAACTACCTTAGACCTAGTAATCGTTTCTACACAATAAGAGATTTGAAAACTTAGCGAATAAGATAGAGAGTGAAACCCTCATACATAGTGCTTAAACTTTCAGACTCATTCACATATATACGCTTTTTCTCTTTTACTCTTAAGAAATTAAATTGCATTCACAATGAGCACATTCTTCATCTTACTATCTTAGCTTCTTTTAAACCCATTAGATACATTCTTGAAGCCTTGTTTCTATCTAATTTGGCACAGCTTTCTTTGGTACTTGATTTTTAAGTAAGTCCTTGTGCTAATGCCAACCTTGTAACAAATAGATTGTGTATCCAAAGCTAATAACTTGTTTGAGATATCTTTTAGCTTGGATTTAATCACCTTCTCCTTCACAACCTTGAACTTTGTATTATTTAAATCATCTTCCAATGTTATTCCCTAAATCAAGCTTCAAATGGATTATCCAAGCTCAACCTCACATAATTTTCATTCTGAGCAATATTACATACCTTGATATGTCGATTCCACTAGCCATTGTTTGTAATTGGTTTTTTTTTCTTAACACTCCTATGTCAACTTGTTCTTGATCTTCTTTAGGTCGTCTAGCTGTAGTTTTTCTCCTCATATAAGATGCTAATGTCATGAGCAGTATCATTCATTATGATAATCTACTTACTTTTCTCAGTTATAATTTCATTCAAATGCTTCACTTATCCATCCATTTTTTTTCGGAATCTATTTTGAGAAATCCAGATGGACCTCCTCGAACTATTGCGCCAGCTCCTCCAAGTACCACATTGAACCACTGCACGTCGAATATTATCATGGAGAAGCTACGGTAATCCACCGTAATAATACTTTGCAAATTCCCAAAATACTCCATCTCATCCACAACCGTGTTCGGATCCGTTGCTCGTCGCCGGCTCTCTTGCTCAAACCTTGCCATGACACCACAATCCATTGTGGAGCGCATTTTGTCAATACGCTCCACCCGAAAATGCCGTCCGCGCGACCACGCTGCACTATATATTTTGTACTGCACATTGAAACACTCAAATTAGATGTAGCAAGCAAATTTAGATATGACACATTCTAAACCCCTCATTACCTTTGGACTACAACCCCTCGAGAACTCCCACTCCTCCATTGAGACCTCTGTCCCTTCGCTGGATGCTGCGGTCAAGGCTCCATGCAACCATCGTGTTGACATAAACCGCGGCATCTCCTCCATGCCTTCGGGATATCGAATCGGTCGGTGATGCATACTGCGTCGGAATTCAGCTCGCGCTTCCTCTCGATCTTGCCTTGCAATCTGGTACTTGGCGAGCCACGTCTCCATGGAGGCATGGTGCAACATACAAAAGCGATTCACCTTCTCTTCCATTGAGGCATCCATTCTTTTTCCTACCCCATTTCCAACCACCACATCTCCAGTCAGCCTGTCATCGTTCTTCAGCATCCATAGCATTTCATTGTCTGGTTCCATCGTTGGTAGCCATTGTGAGATATGCACTAACGCCTCTGACACCAACCAACCTTCCGCCATGCTACCTTCCGGACGAGCTCGTTGTCGCACAAAGCCTTTCAGGGTTTTCATGAAGCGCTCCAAGAAGAACATCCATCGCGTATGGACAGGTCCAGCAATCTCCACTTCATCCACAAGATGCACAAGAAGGTAAACTTGTATCGTGAGCATGCTAGTGGGCAAGTATTTCTCAAAGAGACAGACCGTCTCAACTGCTCCCCGCCTTGCGGATTCAATAGAGGACGTCTTAATCTCTTTCTGTGAGATCCATTGCACCAAAGTCGACAGCTTGTAAATGGCCCTGCGAATTTCTGGAGTTAGGCATCCCGCGATCGCGATCGGTAGGACAAACTGCCACAAATGAGAAAGCATTAAGAATAATGGTCACTTTTCAAATTTCAAAATGTCCACGCTAATTAAAAACCATTCTGTTCACAAACCTGACATATCTTATGCCAATCATGGGATTTTAGCCCAGAAATCTGGTCATCTTTAGAAAATGCGGACCTGAGAGAACACATCATACCCGTCGGAGTGCGGATAGACTTGATTACTTGCTTCACAATGCGCTCTTCTTTGGTAGACAAAACCCAGGGAGCGCGAGAAAGCTGCACTCCCCCTTCAGGACTCGACTGCGGCCAAAGCACCTCCATCTTACCTACCTCCTTTAACTCCATTCGTGACCCTATAGTGTCTCTCTTTCCTGTGATGTGGTCCCATAGCAAGCTACCCACATTTTTGAAAATATGCATGGGATCCAACAAGTGGTTGACCTGTAAGTGGGTCCAATATGGCAACTTGTAGAAAACTGAGAACCGTCGCATTCCATTTGGATGTGAATCCGGGTTTACCATTTTCAGCTCGTACCAGCTTGCAGCGTTCATACGTGCTGGAGGTCGTCCAAGAAAACCTTCCCTGAGTTCATGATCCTCCGGCAAGAAAGTGGCGTGTCCTTGATATACCATCTTCTTCATGGTTTGTGACCTTCGGGAGTCTAACTGTGGCCCACACAATGGACATGCATGATAACCTGAGGTAACGAGACCTGCAAGGCGATCCACGACCTAGTGAATACTTGATTGAATGAAATAAAATATAGATATTACCGGCGAGAACAAAGGTCTGCTCACCTGAGCACTCTCCCAATCCCGGAAAGTCATGCATCGTCCACATGAGAATGGCTCGAATGTTGGCTGACCGCCGACCAACGCGTCTGCTCATATCTTGCACCGTGACCCCCTCCTCCCAAAAATCTTAAGCTCATCGACTAATGGACGAAGATACACGTCCATATTTTTTACTTTGTAGCGGCCTGGGACGAGCAAGCTAAGGATGAGATGTCATTTCTTCGTAGAAAGCCATGGAGGAATGTTGTAGTTGACAAGAACTATAGGCCACACACTAGAAGAAGTCGAGCGCAGACCAGATGGGTTCACACCATCCATGGCGAGACCGAGCCGAAGATTCCTTGGCTCTCGCGCAAAGCCTGGGAAGGTAGAGTCAATGTGGCTCCATGCGCGCGAATCTACTGATATTCGTTGCACTCCATCCGTGGACCTATTCTGCACATGCCACGTTGTCAAGCTTGCCATGGCAGACGTGCGAAACATGTGGTTTATGCGGGGGATGAGCGGAAAGTGTCTGAGGACTTTTTGAGGGATGGTCTGTCCTTGCAAGTCCTGTCGATACCTGTGAGCACCACACTTTGGGCATGTCTCCATAGTCTCGTATTCATCTCGAAACAATATGCAGTCGTTGATACATGCATGGATGTTATTGTAGTCCATGCCAAGCTTCCGTAAAACATGTTGCGCATCATCACGAGACTCAGGCATGGTGTTTGCAGGTGGCAATATATGATATTTCAATAACTTGAAAAAATCATAAAACACCTTGAAAAATCCATCCATGTTTGCAATAATACTGTTTAAAAAAAAAAACAATGAAGTCTGTGTGCAAGGTACCTGAATAACTCAGTCACACTCGTATCGCTCCAACCATATTTTGCTTGCACACTTAAGAGTGCAAGCAATGTCTTCAACCAAGATACTTGGCACCCATCATATAATGGTATGGATGCTTCCTCTCTAAGCGGGTCAGATGTCTCAACATCCATGGGAATCAATGCATCGATCATTGCCTCCATCTCAGGCTCCAAGATTGTAGGCAAGTCGGGAAGGTTGTCTATCTCCTCTGGCATTGACGGTATAGATGGGCCTTGCGAGTGGTCGATTGGCTCCTGCAATCCATCCATCGCACGTCCACGAACTCTTCTAATTGGCCGCAAAGGGTGCACTTCCCCTTGGGTCGAGACATCACCCCCCTGGATACAAAATTTGCCAACAAGACCCAATCTTATTGTGTATGGTTTTCAATTAGCTTGAGAGTACAATGCATGAAAAATGCTAACTTCAAATTACTATTTGCTGAAAGTCTGCAATCGCCTGATCAATGATCTCAGATTGAAACTCGCCAAATCATCATACGTGTTCTATAGACAATCGACGTTTTCGTCTAATTGCCAACTTGCATTGAGAGCAAGGACATGGGACACGCTGATTAAGATACGACTCGCGGTCTTGAACAATAGGACCTTCTTCGTTTGCCATCTTATCTACATTACAGCAAACAAGGCTTAAATGGATAGCTTTATGGAGATGTACGTCAAGTTGCAAGTTGACCATAAACCTTGCATTGTATATAGTAGTCGAGAGATTTTTCGATGTTATATCTCGGCCTTGTATCATGCTCAACGATTTGTTTGTCCCGGTAGATAATTTTTTGTTATATCTCGGCTTTGAGTATAAGTAATCCATTTTAAAATTAATGCGCGCCATCTATGAAATTTTATAACTATAGTAATAAAATTTATTTCAATCAATTCTACTCATAGTCATAAGACCTGAGAGAAATTATCCTATACTCAATTTAAGGGTTTCTTCTTCTATAACAGTAATTTTGGGTTCATTTTGATGAAGTACGTGGCCGTATGCAAAGCACATTGCATACCATTATCAATACGTATATTATCTTAAATTTCCTTCCCTTCCCTCTCCCTCTCTTTCTCTCCCTCTCCCTCTCTTCCTCTCTTTCTCTCACCCTCTCCCTCTCCCTCTCTCATTTCCTCCCTCCCCCTCCCTCTCCCTCTCCCTCCCTCTTTCTCCCTCTCCCTCTCCCTCGCTCCCTCTCCCTCCCCCTCCCTCTTTCTCTCCCTCTCTCATTTCCTTCCCCTCCCCCTCCCTCTCCCTCTTCCTCTCCCTCTCCCTCTCTTTCTCTTTTTCTCCCTCTCTCTCTCTCTATCTCTCTTTCTCTCTCATTTCCTAAACAAGCAAAAAATAAAGTGATTTAAACATCCTCCAAGCAAAAGGGAGAGGGAGAGATACAATGCACTCTCCCTCTCTTTCTCTTTCTATCCCTCTCTCATTTCCTTCCCCTTCCTCTCCCTCTCAATCTCTTTCTCTCTCATTTCCTCTCCTAAACAAGCAAAAAATAAAGTAATTCAAACATTAAACAAGCAAAAGGGAGAGGGAGGGAGAGAGAGAATGCACTCTCCCTCCTTCTCCCTCTCTTTCTCTCCCTCTCCCTCTCCTATTTCCTCCCCCTCCCTCTCCCTCTCCCTCTATTTCTCTTTCTCTTTCTTTCCCTCTCCCTCTCCCTCTCCCTCTCCCTCTCTTTCTCTCTTACTCTCTCATTTCCTCTCCTAAACAAGCAAAGAATAAAGTAATTTAAACATTAAACAAGCAAAAGGGAGAGAGAGAGAGAGAATGCACCCTCCCTCTCTTTCTCTCCCTCTCCCTCTCTTTCTCTCCCTCTCTCTCCCTCTCCCTCTCCTTCTCTTTCATATCCTCTCCTAAACAAACAAAAGAGAATGATTTAAACCTTCAACAAGTAAAAGAAAGAGAGAGGGAGACTCACCAATGAGATATGGCGAGCGTGGGCGGCTTCTCTTTGCAACGAGGGCTCCTCCTCTCCTTCGCGAACAACGACGGTGGCGGCGGCGGCGGCGGCGGCAGCAAGTCTCTTCCTCCTCTTCTCTCACAAAGCCTTGGCTCTCTCCCTCGCTCTCTCCCTCGCTCTCGCTCTCAAAAAGCGAAGAAAACAAAATGAAAACGACGCTCTGGTTTCGGCCGCGCTTTTTTCCCCTGTGGCGTCGCTATATGCGACGCAAATAGCGACGCATATAGCGACGCCAATAGCGACGCCTATAGCGACGCCGATATCCGCCGTCGCTAATCGGCGTCGCTATTGCCCCATTCCCTTGTAGTGTTAGTTCCATTCCCTTGTAGTGTTAGTTGTTGTATTTAAATTTGATGTGAAGCAATGATATCATGATAGTTCTTTATAGTTGCTTGGCAAGTTGTGAATGCTTCTAGAAATTGTTCATTGAGCCACCTACTGTAACCAAACAAACCATTTTCACCCTCATACACACATTTTAGCAAGTTTGTTATTCTTGAGAAAACTAGAGGTTTATTGTTTAGGGCATAAATTGGATAGATGCACTTATTAACCCACAAGTCCACATGCTTTTCTTTCATCTACTTATAGCTTTATAGAACTTGAGTATTAACACTAGTACACTTTGTCCTTTTGAATAATGGGACATATTCAAGCTCAATCTCAACATGCAACTCCTTTCTAGTTATAGATATATGAATTGATTACACAATTTATCTCAATCATGTTGAGTGTGTCAAGGAACTCTATATAGACACATGGAGATATTATTGAAAATAGGGGGTTTGGTGACTATTGAGGTAGATTGGAAAGGCACAGACAGACACACTAAGATATTAATGGTATCAAGGTACTTGAATCTATGGAGGTAGATTGGAGAGGCATAAATAGATACACACATATATTGATGGAAATAAGGAGTTATGTGTTTCAAGAAATAGACTAGAGAGGCATAGACACATAGAGATGTCAAAAGAAAGCATGTAGCTTAGTGTGTGAAGGTAGGGTGGATAGACACATAAAGATGTCAATGGAAATTGAATAATTTAGTGTGAATACAAAGCATACAAACACAAATAGATTGTATACAGTAGGTATTGATGAATCATTGTGAGCAATAGACAAGGTAATTCATTGTGTCAAGTTAGATTTCATAGGAATAGAGAATAAGTCATAGCACAGCTATGAGAGAGTAGTGTGATGGAGTAAAATAGCTCGGCAAGAAGAGATATCTAAAACTATTCAAATTTTCAAAAATCTAATTTTATTTCCAAAAATATTTCCAAATAATAAAAAATTAACTATTAGGATTTTTGGAGAAAAATATAAAATATAAAGAACATTTAATAAATCTTTTAAAAAAGTATCAAATTTTTATGTTTTCCATTTTTCATTTAAAAATAAATTACTATGTATCTACTAATCACTTTGCATTGAAAACCAAGCACCACACTCTTATAAGTAGCTTTTAAAGAAACATAAAATTTGGTTAAACAAGGATCATTGAATGAGGAGATAGAATAAATCTAAGCAGATCCTTTGTGGACAATATAAAACATATAAAACAAGATTGCGAAAGCGGAAAAAATAGGATTATTTTATTATTCTTCTCCACCTTTCCTTTTTTTAAGGAGAGAGGTAGGGGCAAAAAGGCCATGATGTAAGTAAAACTTAGAAGCTTTATAATCCAATTAAAAAGAAATATTTTTATTAAGAGATATAATATTTGATAAGCAAAAAATTAGTTTAGTTCTTAAATTTTGACACATGCTCTTCCATACATCTCAAAGTGGAGGTACCAACAACCATGGTGTAAGAAGTTGGGAATACATGTGTTAGTGAGAGAGTTATTAATAATACCTTGTCACACTAACATAGGTATAAAAGGTGTGAGACATGTAATTTTTGGCATCTTTTATCATAATACAATTAATGTCTCTTATTCCTCCTACTCGTACTCAACTTTCATGTCTTCTCTTTCTTTTTTTCCATCTTTCTAGTCTTACTCTCTCCTCATCACTTTTTCTCTCTCTTATGCTCTTCTTTCTCTCACCTCTCAGTCCTCTCCTTGAAAAGTGGTATCACAACATTAATCTTTGATCCATTTGGTACAATCCTTTCTTGGATTTCTTTCTCAGTCTTATTACTTCTTGGTTAATCAAGGATTGGGAGTCAGTTTGGAAAAATGGATAAGTGCATTGACCAAGGAGACCAAGAATATCTAGTTAGAGCTAACTAGAGTACTTGAAGGAAAATTTTGAGGCAACTTGGACAAAATGGCAATCAATAACATGCTATTTTGGAGGTAAAATGGTTAAAGATGCGATAAATAGAATTAGTCTTGATTAGAGGTCTAGTTATTTTTTCAAGATAGACTTTCTGTTTCCTCTCTCTTTCAATCTTTTGGTTCAAGCTTTCATGGTGGCTGCAAAGAAATCCAATATCTTTCTCTCTAGTCATCTTCATTCATTCTCTGACCATGGGGTAAGGATTCTACACATCTTGAGCAGTAAGTAGAGCACTCGATAGATAGTACTCAACTAGAGTTTGTGACCCCAAGAATAGGCCCAAAATTTTCGGTGCAAAATGTACTGCGTGCCCTAATCTAATCAGTGATTTATAGCTCCCACCTCTCTGATTCTAGCTCTTACCAGCCCAGCTCTTACTAGGCTTCTAGCAGTCATTGCCAACCCTTTGCAAGTAGAGTTCTCTAAAAACCCTAAAACACAATAGGGCAGCCATATCCATAGACATGGAAGCTTTAATTTCTTCAATATTTGTCTCTTCCGAACCTTCAAGGATTCTCTACCATCATTTTGAAGCAGGATATGCTTCATGATTGAATGCATTTCAAAGATTTTAGCATACTAAGCCTCTTGAAGCTCATATTGGAGATATATTTTGGGGCTTTTCTTCAAGAAGCTTGAATCTTGAACATTCAAGTGTTCAAGCAAGCTCGAGGTATTGATTCTTCATGAATTCGATTTTATTCAAGCATGTATGGGTTGATTTTATGGATTCTTGGAGCTTCATGATAGATTCATGGTGTATTATGGAAGTTTCTTTAAATATTGAACTAAAGCTTAAATAAATAATCTTCTTCAAGCTTACTCAAGGTATTTCACTTGTCTAATCTCTAAAATCTCTCAATATCCACTTGCTTTTAGGTTTTTCCACTTGTTGATGGGAGATTATGGATCAATTAATTCTTTGAATTGATCAATAGATCGGAGATTAGTACTCTTCTCATTGATCAGATCTTATTTCATTGAACTTCATCATTCATTTTAGTCTTATTTTGGCAAGGTTGTCATATACAATGTCTTGATGCATAACCTTGATTTGGTTGTATGATTTTCTTTGCTTAAGATTGAAAATATTGTAAAGGGTCAATACTAGCAATCAATGGGTCATTAAATTGCATTGGTAAGACCCTCATCCAGCAGTTATTTCTTCAAATCAATCTTTGATTTATCAATATTTTTTTTTTCATTCCAATCTTTCATTAATCATTCATGCATATCATTGAAGGCTGAAAGAAGTTTTTAGTTATGCATTTCATCCTCCCTCTCCTTATCTTGCTACAAGCAATCTCCCTCTCCTCTCCTTATCTTGCTACAAGCAATCTCCCTCTTGAGTACTATGCTATAAGATATCTTCATCTTCAACAATTTATACTAAAAGCAATCAAGTGATAATGGAGATATCTTTATTTTTTAAATCTCTATGATGTTATTATTCTTCATAGTTGTTATTCAATACTTAATCATCAATTTAGATATATATATATAGAGAGAGAGAGGATTGTGTGAGATGAATTAAGAAAATAAGTGATAGAGTGATAGAGAGTAAATTAGGGCAGAAGATAAGATGATATTATTGTTCTCCACTAGCTGTCCATGGTGGAGGCATGGACTACAAACAACATAACACACTACATTATCAATATTGTCACCATTACAAAAATAATCATAATTTCAAATGAGTTTGTGTTTCTAATCTCTCTTCTTGTGTAGCATATATTTGAAGTATATGGTCCATACTTTGCATATCAAAGAAGTTTGGAAATATGGTCAACTCAAGGCATGAAACAATCTCACTGGCAAGCTCGTTGTGCTTTTCAAAAGGCAATTGATCATGGAGGTGGCATCAATGATTCCAATTCTATGAGGCAATTATTGCAATGGTGGTATAGGATATTAGAGATACAATATAAGGAAAAAGAAAAAGAGTCCAAAACTTCTCAAGTAGAAGTTATGAGTAGGGAAATATATGAAGTGAGAAAAGCAAGATACAAAAATAGCACAATTAGATAACACCACGAAGAATGGTTGACAACCCAAGAGAGATGGCAATAAATGGAGACCTAGATAAAGATAACAATTTTAATGTATTTAGATTCCACGAAAGAGCACATGTACTAAGGATATGACACATCAATACTCTATCTTTAACATGAGATGTCTTACAAATTTTGTTTAAAATTTCAAAGGTTTCTCACTATGTTTTTCAAAGTTATCAAAATTCCAAACCTTGGAACATTCACTCACCTAGAGAGAGAGAGAGGTATCAAGGGGGTGGCAGGAAATAGAGAGAGTAGAGATGGGGTGGAAAAATGAAATGAAATGAAAATTTTAAAGTTCATTTACACCACAATAAGTTTAAAAGTTTTGTATTTGAGTCAAGTCTCTCCATTCATTTTTTTCCATTACTCTTCACTATACCCTCCACCTTTCTATCCTTTATCATCACAACCATGGCACGTTTCAAGCTTCCTATCAAGAAGGTGCCTGCAAGAGCAAGAGCTCAACACTCTTCCCAATCTAGTGATCATACTATGAGTGACAAAGGTCCCCTAATGGGGCCAACAATGGTGGCCCTACTACAGCTAATAATGGTGGTGCTACTGTGCCCAACAATGGTGGCCCTAGTGTGGCCAATAATGATAGTTTGCCATTTTCTAGAAATGGTGGTCCACATGCTCTAGTTGCTCTAGCTCCCACTATTTCTCGAGGTAGTAATACACGTCCTCCAACACATAAGAAGCAAAGATGGAGACTAGGCATAGCTGCGCTATGTGAGATAAGGAAATTCTAGAAGAGTGTCAACTTGATTATTCCTAAGGCACCATTCTCTAAGTTGGTGTGAGAAATACTGCAAAATCTGTAGTCATGGCATCATCACAAGTTATTTTCAAAGAATCAGGTAAGGAATGTGCGGTGATGGTCAAGGAAAGCCTTGCTTAGTCTCCAAGAAGCAGTTGAAAGCTACTTGAATGTTCTAATGAGTGATTGTCAACTTTTTGCCATTCCTGCCCATCATATCACTATTAAGCCCATAGATATGGTTCTTGTTCGTAGGATCCACAACAACAAGGATTCATTTAATCTTAATGTCAACAATATGATTTGAGAAGCTACCTTGTAATTGGATCTATGTTTTTAGCTCACGTTTGGTTGTAGATTGTAAGGAGCTTAGTTTTGGGTTATCTTTTTAGTAGTCTATCTTCAAGTATTTGATAGCAGTGACTTGCAAAATGGAGCTAAATTTTGCCTAGCTCTAGTTGTACTTGGTGCAATGCACTATCTACCGTGTATTTCATGGTTTTGTAATGCTAAATCTGATATGTGATATTCTAGTTTGATCATGATTTGCATTATGCGAATTTTTAAGTTTCCAATTTTGTAAGTAGTTTTCTTAAGGATACATTCAATACGCAATTACACACACATCAATGATGAGTTGTACATGGGCCGATGCACTATATTTTTATTGTATTTAGTGGTTTGGAAATACTATATCTGATATGTGATATTCTATTTTCACCATGATTTATTTTTTGTGAATTTTTAAAGTTTCTAATGTTTCACATAGTTTGGTTGACAATACATTTAATATGTAGTTGTGTACACTCGTTGGTGAGTTTTTCTATTATTAGTGAAGTATAATCTAGTTAATGCATTTTCAGAAAAAGATTGAACCATCAATTTTATAAATTAAAATTTGGTGTTGAGGGCCCCAAACACGAGCTTCTAGATAGGTGTCCTAGAGGCTTCTGATGGGCCCAAATTTTTTATTTGAGTCTACATGTAAAATTTGACATCAATCGGATCACTAGTCATATTTCTCCAAATCCTAGAAACATTAATTAAATTTTAAGGATTTTTAAAAATTTTGCCTATAATTTTAAAGTTTTACCTCATTTTACACATTACACTTTTTATTTTTGAGTTTTCTCCCCTAGAATACATGGCATGTACCAAGCAAAAGGCTTGGAAACACCCCCTGGAAATTCCATGCACAAGCCACCTCCCCCAACTCCACCACCACCACTATGCCAGCATCACAAGTGTCGATGGAGACCAGCCATATTGGATAATCACGAGATCTACCATTACTAGAGGACCACACACCTTCTGATATTGAAGGCTCCATTCTAGAAGCTCGTGCACTAGTAGATAATGGATAGCATACTGAGGAGGAATAATAGGAGACACTTCGTAGATAGATCACGCGTGCAACAACCCAATCATTGGACTCCACCTAGGCCCTCCTTGCACTACAAGAAGATGTTGAAACCTAACTCATCAACTTGTTCGGAGACTCGTCTATATAGGGGTGCATGCAAGGAGGGTCATTGTCATGGAGAGGGATCTACGAATAGTGGGTTCTTTCAACGATGGAAGGATAGTCCTCACGAAGATCAACAACGATAGGGGTGTACTACTTAAACATATATGGAATGTAGTTTTTAAAGAGATTTTGTAAAACCCTGGTTATAATGGATCCCAAGTAAATTGTTATGAATATGAATACAAATTTTTTGGCACGTTTTATTTTGATTTAGTTACTTTTTATTTATTTTGTTTATGTATTTGAGTTATCATTACATGCATTTGAGTAAACACATGTTGCGCAAAAATTCGATAAAGCATTGCATATTAAATTTAGGATATGAATTGTGTTGCGTATAAATTTGACAAACAGACGTAGCATTCAAGTAAAAAACAATAATAAACAACACATATAACAAACTACATTCCATGAAAATGTAACAAACATTGGTTTTCATTACTTCAAGAGAAGATTACAAAGTGCATTACATTGATGATGGATGTCATTAGGCAATAAGTATATCTACTCTCTCCTAGGCTTCTTCAAGTTAGACTCCCCATGATCTTGATGCCCTAGAGGTCGTGATGGTGAAGTTGCATGGGAAACCTAGAACATTATCTTTTCCGCATCATCTATCTGCTGTTGTAATGGAGTATCTAGCTCTGCTCTTGCAATTGGGCCACCCTCGTCTCTCTCATGGGAAGGTACTGTGTAGCCAGAGATCGAGGACCAAAAAGGGTTTCTTACAACCACTCAAACTCCTCATTAGAGATCTCATACTGTGGCACCGCGTCCTCAATCAACTCTTGGATGCTCACAATGATAGAGATGGCATCGATGCTCATGCCATCATATCAAGCCACCTCATCAACATGTGATGGGGCATGATGTATATCAAAATCTATAAAATCATCAAGTGCATCAAGCACCATGAACAATATAGTTATTATTCTCTTAGCCCCAAAATCTCTAATACATCTTGCATGAGTAGATATTCCACCCCCTCAATGGTAACATCATGGAGAACGGAGGGGAGGAATGCATGTGCACGACATGTAACAAGAGAAAGAGATAAATTCACTTTCAATTGGAGGATGAATATGCATCAATGTTCGAAAGAGCTGTGGAAAGAGATGATGTAATAAGATACATGATGCAACAAGAAAGAAATGCAGGGGAGAAAAATGTGGACCTTTGGGTTGATGGGTGCATTTATCCACCCAATCCACTCACTGAAAGACCACCACAATTTGAAGGGATTATATCATTTGTAAATTTTGTTTGTGAAGGCAATGAAGAAATGTATGGATACACATGTAGACTTTTCACACAAGGATTAGCAGGGGTTCATCAAGCCTTGACAAATATGCATATAAGATTACAAGGGAATATGTAGTCTTTGATGGAAAATGATAGATCAATGACTAAGAACGATAGGGAGAACTAGATCCTAAAACCAGCAATGTCTATCATCAAAGATTGTAATATTTCCACCCGTGAACATTGACTTTCCGCACACTGCGTAAACTTTGTACAAAGGTTATCCCACATATTGGATTTACCGGCAGTATAATGTGTAGCCTGCACGTGAGAAATCGAGACCATTCGCATTGGCAAAAGCAAGCCGAGGTTCAAAAATCGAAATTCCCGCATAAACACCCTCTTGGGAGGGGCAAAATAGTTATTATTAAAGCAAATTTTTTTACTTTTATCCCTTTTTCCCCAGCCGATGCACGACTGGAGAAAAGGGAGTGTGGGAGAGATGGACTTGGGGGAGTCGTGGACTCCATGGAGAAGGGGGAACCCATGCAAGGGCCACGTGGGGGAGCCCTTCTCTCCCCCCCCCCCCCCCCCCCATGCCTATAAAAACCCCCTCCCCAGGGAGTCAGAAGGAGGGGTAGCGTGAAGGAGGGTCGCCGTGCTGAGAGGGGTAGCGTGAAGGAGGGTCGCTGTGCTGAGAGGGGTAGCGTGAAGGAGGGTCGCCGTGCTGAGGGGACGATCAGAGAGAAAGGAGGCCTTGCTGGACGTGCTGCAGCCGCCGTGCCACTGGCCGCCATTGACGCCGTCGTGAGGACCACCTACAATGCCTGCTGCCATCGCCCATTCCCTGCCATCATCATCATAATCTTTCCCCCCTTTTTCATCGTCATAACTCTCCCCCAATCATTACCCCTCCCTTCTCCCACGTAATCTGTGGAAGCAGTAAGGATTAAGGCCATAGGCCTTGATCCTATGCGACTTCTCGGTTTTTGAATCCGGTTAGGGAAATTCCTATTCCCAAGCGAGGAGAAGATATCAATCTCCTAGCCGTCTCGAAAAGCGAAAGTAAAGGAGTCCGTAACCACGACTACAATGGCTCCCAAGAAGTTGCAAGGCGCGGCTGCGGGAGGTTCATCTCCAAGCATTCAAGTGGATATCTCCCCGAGCCCATAGACCCAGGTTTCTATGATTTCGATTCTACGCGAAAGTAATACATTAGGTATGATAACTCTTACGGGATAGAAAGCACCTATGCATGTTCAAATTTATCAAGCCGAATAAAAAGGAAATTGAGGAAAATTTGTCTATTATCTCGTGACATGAAATGGAGTTAATAATAATTTCAATATGATGATCGTGAGTGGTCTATCATCTTACGACCTTAGTATTATGTTGCCTTATCATGCATTTCAAAGAAAGAGTCTAGAACACCTACCGCCTATCATTATAAGGCTAAAGTTATTAAGTGTATTTTGACTAGACATGGAAAGAATAAGCTTATGTCGCAATTTAGGAAAAATCTTTATTGTAATGGTTCATGGCGAAAAATTGTTAACACCTGTAGGAGGTTACCCGAAAAGTAATGGTGGCATATCACAAATTGAATCTAGGGATTGGCATGTGGCATGTGCTTGCAAGAAAGAATATACCAACACTAACTCTACAGTAATCTCAATTAACTACGTTGTAGTTATGTAAGGGTTGCATGTTGCACTTCCATCGTGCATAAAAATTCATTCATCAAGTATTGCCTTTAGGAAAGGTTGTAGGATTTAAACAAGCATGAGATTCTAAAGTGAAGATAACAAGGTAGCAGATATGATTATTTGAAGTGAGTCCTAGTAGGTCCTAAGAAAGTTGGTATCCAGCTTATCATGTATTTTTACTTTACCAATAAAAGATAGAGTGAGTCGCATGTTTACATGTATGGTGGTAGTCGAAACCATCTTTCTTCTTTAGATCTAGTTTATTGTCTCTAGGAAGGATTCATCCTTGTCGTGAGACAAGCATAGTGAATTACCCAAATCACCTAGCCGCAAAGGATTCGTATGGGCAAGGTTCAGTCAATACGATAGATATCCCAAACCCTAACTAGGTATTAGCACGTTAAGGATTCGGCCAAGTTTTCCAATTGACGTTAAGTCGAAACCTTCAAACCCAATAGTCCTAACCATATTCCCAAAATGTTAAGCTAATTGGATGCTCATGTAAACAATAATCTAGGATTCCTACCTTAAGGACCAAGCATTTAAAATGATGAAACTCGAATTGAGTTGGAACCCTAGGACTAAACATTGTCAATTTAGTGAAATTAAGGATGGGGTGGGTAAAAAGACAACCTAAACCCTCCCTCTCGTCTGAAGTTAATTCCGTGACCTCAATACGCCATTCATTAGGGGAAATGATCTTTTGGAATGGAGACAACACTTGTGCAATAAGTTGCAACGTCACTTAGCCTTGCAGGTTGATCGTAAGGAGTTTTGCCATTCCTTGGAATAAGGTTGGCAAGTTCTTGCGCAAGTTTAACTTGCAAGGGGAAAGGGTAGTCATCCTCTTGCTCTATCCTCATTAGGGAAAATTTGCCAAGTTAAGGGGAAGCTAGGTATTTGCTTGGACGCAAATGATTAGTCAATAAACTAAAGCGACATGGTCGCCGGAATCTACCATTAACAAAACCTAAAAGTATTGACAGGGTATGACCCTAACCCAAAGACGATAGGAATCTTGCCATGTTGCAATTGATTCCGGATCGAATGCGGGATGCATTCGGAGAGAAGGAGTCACTCCTTAACAGTTTACCAACTAAACGACCACTGGAATTGATTGTGCTTGTAACAGTTTAGAAAGCACTGTTTGCATTGTTTGTTCAAGGAATTAAAGGATGAAAGATATATAAATGCTTCAGGTTGAAGGCCTGAAGGGAGAGGCAGCTTCAGTTACCCCCGACTGCCTGCCTGACCCTAACCAAGGGGGTTGTTGACCGCGCCGAGAACGTGGACCCAACCCGCCGTGAGAGGTCTTTCCGTTGAGCTCTACTTGGAGCAGGAGGACGCTTGGGTGCCAGGGGGGGCTCTAGCCGTAAATCCCTCGCCTTCGGGGTCCTGCACAAGAGGCTAACGTGACTCGGGATTGGATCTCGAGGCCCGCATACTAGTCTACGGGCAGAAGCTTGGATTAGTGGTCCCTAGCAGATTACTGGACAGCCTTCGGGCGGATTATGAACAAGCCTACGGGCGGAACTCCTTGTATTTCAAAGATAAAAGGATAAAATGATAATAAAGAAGTTGTTTGACATTGTTTTCTTTATGTCATGTGATAAGATTACGTGAAGGAACCAGTGCTTAACAGGGCTAATCAAGGAAGCTGTTTGTTATATGTCAAATTAATGTGGTAGGTAATTACATAACTAAAACAAACCGAGGAAAGTGCAGAGGATGGACCATGGGTCCGTCCTATGGATGGGTGGTCCCGGTTAGCCAGGAACTTTTCTCAAAATCTTCGACGAACAGAAGGATGATCATCAAAACGAATAACGAGAACGATGACTTAGAATTACCTATTACCCGATTCACGCTGTTTTAGGGGAACGGAATGGGACTATGCCTTATGGCAGAGAGGTCGAGCCTTGCATCCCTCTCGCTTCCCATTCTCCTTGAACCAAGTGCAGCGTGAATCCGCTTCGGACCTGGCGTTTCTGCGTAAAGTAGTTCGCTCGGGTCTGACGCTAGTTGCTGCTAGCTAATGACCAAAAAGGAAAACCTTAGTTCCGGTCGATCCTAAGTGGGAAACGGCTAGGACACTTCCGCTACGTGGCAGACGCGGAAAGACCCAGATTGCAAAACCCGTAACATTCCATGGGAGTGCCGGGCGGAGTTCTCTAGATAGCCTTTCCGATGGACTGCCAAGACGTGTCCTAGAGGATTCTAGTGGACACGTTACAGTTGGTATCAGAGCCGACCAACAACGGAATTGTTTGATTTCATTAAAATGAAGTAAAGAAATTGTTGCTGTCCAAACATTTCCTCATCTTCAGTACTGTCTTGCAGAACTATGAAGCGTGGAACAAGTTTTTGGTGTTCCGGATCATGTTTATGACTGCAATGCATTCTCCGCATTATAGGCAGAGAATTGAAATGATGAACATCCTGGAGCAGATTTATAACCCATCACCTTTATATATAGAACGAAGATGGACTGGGTCTTCAGGAATCTACTACATAGCTGCCCACCGGTTCGCTTATTTACAAACCAACCTAAAGAGGATCAAGTGGTTGGAAGATTTGAAAGTCGTGAAGCTGTTCATTTTTGTGGAAGCTCACGTAAATTCGACTCTGCATATTCAAGGCCGGAGGGTTGAATTGAACTCATATGTATATGAGGAAGTAACCCGTGTAATCCCAGCTGACAGGATTAAGGTATTGGGCCGCCATGGAAAGTATGGATTCCAGCGGAAAGGATATCCTGAGCTTTCGATGAATTATCGATTCCTAAAGATTCATGACCCAAAACCCTACTATTACACAGTTCCTGTAGACAAATCCAATACAATGTTGTTCTCCCAAAACTAAATGTAATGATTGGATTATCAACACATGTGATGTTGTATGAGGCTACGCCCATGTAAATATAAATAAGGACTTCTTTTATCAATATCCGATTGTGCATCTGGGTTGTTGCAAAAAGTTAAGTAGCTTCATGATTTACGAGATAGCTAAACTAAAGATAAGCTAATGTCAATTATCATACAATAACGTTAAGAAAACTTTTATCCAGGCACAACCCCAGGAACAGGGTCCAAATTCACCCCCTACATCAAGTACTACTGTGATCCAGGAGAAGAAGTTCCTCCTCAAACAGATAAAGCCACCCGAGTTTGACGGGAGAGGCAGATTCGTCCAGTCGGATGCTGAGATTTGGATTGAATCTATGGAGGACTACTTCGAAGCAGCTGGTACTGCACCTGCCAATCAGGCCATGCTCGCCAAATTAAAACTCACCGGTGAAGCCAGACTTTGGTGGAAACAATGGTGCAGGGATCAAGGGATTTCAGAGGGGTCCGTTACCTGGGAGAAGTTAAAGCAAGCCGTGCAAGGCAGATATTTGCCACCTGCATATCGTACACAGAAAATGAATGAGTTCTATGAGCTAAAACAGTTAGGACTCACCCTTGACGCATACTACTCTAAGTTTGTCTCACTGTTAAAGTATGCGCCACAAATGGACACGACACAGCAGGTGTCCAAATTTTGCGCAGGCTTAAATCCACCTGTAAATACTCGTCTCGAATCTATGCGACCATCAGATCTTCAGGATGCACTCATTCGAGCGGCACCTATAATTCAGGAAGTGCAAGCTAAACCAAGGGGTATTAAGAATTGGTCTTATAGCGACCCGAACAGAGGAGCATTCAGACCCCAGGTTAAGAGAGTTCAGGGCCACAATCAGGGGCAAAGGAAGAAAGCAAGGACAAATAACGTCAATAACTTTGTTCCTACTCACAATAATGGCCGAAACCTCCGATGTTTCCACTGCAATGAACTCGGTCACTTCAAAAGGCAATGTCCCAAGCTTAGCGAAGGACTCCGTCAAGGTGCAGGCCGCGGTCAGGGAGCCGCCACCCGTGGTAGAGGAAGAGCTGCCTGCATTACCAATAGGCAAAGATGTGAAGAAGAAGAAGAAGAAGATCCGACTATGGAAGCAAAATTTGGAAGAGCGACGGTCCATGCCGCTTTACACAAGAAGGGGCCGAATCGCCAGTTCTCGGTGATTCAAACACCGTCGGACTATCAAGGTAAAGGTTTCAAAACCTTGATTGATTGTGGCAGTACACATTCCTTTATCTCACCAGCGTGTGCTAAGAGATTAGGAATAGCCACAGTAGAAGCACCTACCCTACTTGTGGAATTGGCAAACGGTCGTGAGGTAACTTGTACTAGGCAAACTGCTAAGGAGGAGTTCTATCTGGGAGGAAAGAAAACCTCAGTCAAATTCAGAGTCATGAACTTAGGTATCCATGAGTGCCTACTCGGGATGGATTGGCTTAAGCCTAATGACGCCCACATCCACTGTGGAAAGGGTCAAGTTTCCTTTCGAAACTCTGAAAGAGAGTTTGTTACAACTCAAGGTGAGGAAGGAGTGCCAAGGATCCAGTTAGCCAAAGTATCGCGGATCATAAAAGGGGTTAGGAAAGGATTACCTGCTTACTTGATCAAACTCAACAAGTTAGATCAAAAGCAAGAGTCTCATGAGGGACCCTCTTGGCTAAAAGAATACGTTGACGTATTCCCTGAGGAATTAACTGAACTTCCACCTCCAAGAGAAGTTGATCATGAAATAAGGCTAATACCTAGAGCTGCGCCAATTGCAAAGAGACCTTATAGAATGTCTATTCCGGAAGCTATTGAGTTGAAGGAACAACTCAAGCAACTGTTAGATCAGGGTTACATCTGGCCTAGCAATTCACCATGGGGAGCTCCAGTTCTATTCCAGAAAAAGAAAGATGGGACACTTCGACTATGTATTGATTACCGTGGGTTGAATCAATCAACAGTCAAGAACAAGTATCCTATTCCTAGAATAGATGAGGTTCTCGATCGCCTTCAAGGTGCAAAGATCTTCTCCAAAATTGATCTCAGGTCAGGTTACTATCAAATCAGGATCAAGGATGAAGATATTCCAAAAACGGCCTTCAATACAAGATATGGGCACTTTGAATTCTTGGTTATGTCATTCGGGCTTACAAATGCACCTGCCACCTTCAATAGATTAATGCAGGATATTTTTAGACCATATCTTGATGACTTCGTGCTTGTCTTCTTCGATGACACTTTAGTTTATTCTAAACAGGAAGAATATCATGAACCTCAACTTCGGATTGTCCTTGAGACAATGAGGTCTCATAAGCTATATGCAAAAATGAAGAAGTGTGCATTCTTCAAACATCAGATTGAATATCTAGGATTCATAGTATCATCAGAAGGAATATCAGTAGACCCAGCAAAAGTCAGAGATGTGCTTGAATGGCCAATACCAGTATCCGTCAAAGAGATACGTAGTTTTCTTGGCTTGACAGGATGGTATAGGGTTTTTATCAAAAACTATGCTTTGATTGCAGCACCTCTTACCGACTTACTAAAGAAGCAGACTTCTATTACATGGTCAACTCCCGAGCAAAATAGCTTCGACCAATTGAAGCAATGTTTGGTATCAGCACCTATTCTGAAACTTCCCGACCTCAATAAGGAGTTTGAGGTAGTAACTGATGCCAGCATTCTTGCCTTGGGGTGTGTTCTTATGCAGGAAGGTCATCCAGTAGCATATTCTTCAAGGAAATTGAAGAGTCATGAAAAGAATTATGCCACGCATGATCTGGAGTTATTAGCTGTCATCCATGCTCTAAAGCTTTGGAGACACTACCTGTTGGGTAACAAGTTTACTCTAGTAACCGATCATAAGAGTCTCAAATGGATTTTTACCCAGAACGAGCTCAACATGAGGCAACGTCGATGGATTGAAGTATTGGAGGAGTATGACTTTGAAATCAAGTATCGACCAGGGAAAGAGAATGTAGTTGCCGATGCACTCAGTCACAAGGCATTCCTAAACTCCCTAATCTTGCAGAATCCATCAACAGCCAGATCTCTGGCTACAAAGGTATCTATGCCAAGCAACCCTATACTTGAACTAGCTAGAGAGGAAGCATGCCATGACTTAGCCTACCAAGCAATGATAAAAGAAATATCTACCAAGGATCAGAATCTGAAGTTACAGGCCAAGTATCATGAATTTTCCATTGATAATGGACTTATTTACTACAGAACAAGGCTATGTATACCAACAAGCCAGGCACTTAAGCAGAAGATATTATGGGAAGCTCATGATTCCCCTTTCGCAGGACATCCTGGCTATGCAAAAACTCTTAACGCAGTTAGGAAGAGCTACCACTGGGTGAAGCTCAAAGGTGACGTTCTCAAATATGTCACTGAATGTTTGTCTTGCCAACGTATCAAGGCTGAACATGTCATGATGCCAGGGAAATTGCAACCACTTGACATTCCCCAAATGAAATGGGAATTCATCAGTATGGATTTTGTGGTGGGCTTACCCCAAGTCCAAGGAGGATACAACTCCATTATGGTTGTAGTTGACATGCTTACCAAGGTTGCACACCTGATTCCAGTAAAGACAAACTATAAAGCCTCTGACATTGCAAGAGTGTTTATCAAAGAAATATTCAAGCTACATGGGCTACCTAGAAGGATCGTTAGCGATCGAGACTCTCTCTTCACTTCACACTTCTGGAGAGCTATCTTTGAAGCTATTGGAACTCAACTCTGTTTTAGCACTGCCTACCATCCCCAAACAGATGGCCAAACAGAGCGAGTAAATCAAATCATTGAGGATATGCTTAGGGCTTACTGCTGTCGAGAGCCAAAGAGATGGATTCAGTACTTGCCGTTAGTAGAATTTGCCTACAATGCTTCTTACCAGCAGAGCATTCAAATGACCCCTTTTCAGGCATTGTATGGTCATGATTGTCGAAGTCCCCTAAATTTTTTTGATCCTACCCTAAGGGTGGAAGCTTCAAGACAAATGTTGGAGGACATGGATGACCAAATAAGGTCAATAAGACAAGACATACAAGCAGCCAAAGATAGACAAAAAGCATATGCGGATTTGAAACGCCAAGAGAGGGTCTTCGGAGAAGGAGACATGGTTTTCATTCGTGTACGCCCAAAAAGGAGTTTTCTATCTCTAGGTGAATGCAAGAAGCTAAGTCCAAGGTATTGTGGTCCGTATAAAATCCTCAAATGCCTGGGACCCAATGCTTATAAATTGCAACTTCCAGATAACCTAAAAGTTCACAATGTATTCCATATTAGTCTTTTAAAAAAATATGTACCCAACCCAAATCATGTACTTGATGACCAACAAGTTGTAATGCCTAGTCAAGGAGTCCTTGAACTAAGACCGGAAAAGATTTTAGATGTCAGGGAGAGACAATTGAGATCTAGAACCTTGAAAGAATGCCTCGTCCAGTGGAAAGATTACCCCGAAGAGGATGCTACCTGGATGGATGAAAGCTCTCTCAATCATCAATATCCCTAGTTTATCTCGAGATGAGGACATCTCGATTCTTCTAAGGGGGAGAGAATGTAATATTTCCACCCGTGAACATTGACTTTCCGCACACTGCGTAAACTTTGTACAAAGGTTATCCCATATATTGGATTTACCGGCAGTATAATGTGTAGCCTGCACGTGAGAAATCGAGACCATTCGCATTGGAAAAAGCAAGCCGAGGCTCAAAAATCGAAATTCCCGCATAAACACCCTCTTGGGAGGGGAAAAATAGTTATTATTAAAGCAAATTTTTTTACTTTTATCCCTTTTTCCCCAGCCGATGCACGACTGGAGAAAAGGGAGTGTGGGAGAGATGGACTTGGGGGAGTCGTGGACTCCATGGAGAAGGGGGAACCCATGCAAGGGCCACGTGGGGGAGCCCTTCTCTCCCCCCCCCATGCCTATAAAAACCCCCTCCCCAGGGAGTCAGAAGGAGGGGTAGCGTGAAGGAGGGTCGCCGTGCTGAGGGGACGATCAGAGAGAAAGGAGGCCTTGCTGGACGTGCTGCAGCCGCCGTGCCGCTGGCCGCCATTGACGCCGCCGTGAGGACCACCTACAATGCCTGCTGCCATTGCCCATTCCCTGCCATCATCATCATTATCTTTCCCCCCTTTTCCGTTGTCATAACTCTCCCCCAATCATTAACCCTCCCTTCTCCCACGTAATCTGTGGAAGCAGAAGCTTCTTAAGAAGCTTCTAAGGATTAAGGCCATAGGCCTTGATCCTATGCGACTTCTCGGTTTTTGAATCCGGTTAGGGAAATTCCTATTCCCAAGTGAGGAGAAGATATCGATCTCCTAGCCGTCTCGAAAAGCGAAAGTAAAGGAGGCCGTAACCACGACTACAATGGCTCCCAAGAAGTTGCAAGGCGCGGCTGCGGGAGGTTCATCTCCAAGCATTCAAGTGGATATCTCCCCGAGCCCACAGACCCAGGTTTTTATGATTTCGATTCTACGCGAAAGTAATACATTAGGTATGATAACTCTTACGGGATAGAAAGCACCTATGCATGTTCAAATTTATCAAGCCGAATAAAAAGGAAATTGAGGAAAATTTGTCTATTATCTCGTGACATGAAATGGAGTTAATAATAATTTCAATATGATGATCTTGAGTGGTCTATCATCTTACGACCTTAGTATTATGTTGCCTTATCATGCATTTCAAAGAAAGAGTCTAGAACACCTACCGCCTATCATTATAAGGCTAAAGTTATTAAGTGTATTTTGACTAGACATGGAAAGAATAAGCTTATGTCGCAATTTAGGAAAAACCTTTATTGTAATGGTTCATGGCGAAAAATTGTTAACACCTGTAGGAGGTTACCCGAAAAGTAATGGTGGCATATCACAAATTGAATCTAGGGATTGGCATGTGGCATGTGCTTGCAAGAAAGAATATACCAACACTAACTCTACAGTAATCTCAACTAACTACGTTGTAGTTATGTAAGGGTTGCATGTTGCACTTCCATCGTGCATAAAAATTCATTCATCAAGTATTGCCTTTAGGAAAGGTTGTAGGATTTAAACAAGCATGAGATTCTAAAGTGAAGATAACAAGGTAGCAGATATGATTATTTGAAGTGAGTCCTAGTAGGTCCTAAGAAAGTTGGTATCCAGCTTATCATGTATTTTTACTTTACCAATAAAAGATAGAGTGAGTCGCATGTTTACATGTGTGGTGGTAGTCGAAACCATCTTTCTTCTTTAGATATAGTTTATTGTCTCTAGGAAGGATTCATCCTTGTCGCGAGACAAGCATAGTGAATTACCCAAATCACCTAGCCGCAAAGGATTCGTATGGGCAAGGTTCAGTCAATACGATAGATATCCCAAACCCTAACTAGGTATTAGCACGTTAAGGATTCGGCCAAGTTTTCCAATTGACGTTAAGTCGAAACCTTCAAACCCAATAGTCCTAACCATATTCCCAAAATGTTAAGCTAATTGGATGCTCATGTAAACAATAATCTAGGATTCCTACCTTAAGGACCAAGCATTTAAAATGATGAAACTCGAATTGAGTTGGAACCCTAGGACTAAACATTGTCGATTTAGTGAAATTAAGGATGGGGTGGGTAAAAAGACAACCTAAACCCTCCCTCTCGTCTGAAGTTAATTCCGTGACCTCAATACGCCATTCATTAGGGGAAATGATCTTTTGGAATGGAGACAACACTTGTGCAATAAGTTGCAACGTCACTTAGCCTTGCAGGTTGATCGTAAGGAGTTTTGCCATTCCTTGGAATAAGGTTGGCAAGTTCTTGCGCAAGTTTAACTTGCAAGGGGAAAGGGTAGTCATCCTCTTGCTCTATCCTCATTAGGGAAAATTTGCCAAGTTAAGGGGAAGCTAGGTATTTGCTTGGACGCAAATGATTAGTCAATAAACTAAAGCGACATGGTCGCCGGAATTTACCATTAACAAAACCTAAAAGTATTGACAGGGTATGACCCTAACCCAAAGACGATAGGAATCTTGCCATGTTGCAATTGATTCCGGATCGAATGCGGGATGCATTTGGAGAGAAGGAGTCACTCCTTAACAATTTGCCAACTAAACGACCACGGGAATTGATTGTGCTTGTAACAGTTTAGAAAGCACTGTTTGCATTGTTTGTTCAAGGAATTAAAGGATGAAAGATATATAAATGCTTCAGGTTGAAGGCCTGAAGGGAGAGGCAGCTTCAGTTACCCCCGACTGCCTGCCTGACCCTAACCAAGGGGGTTGTTGACTGCGCCGGGAACGTGGACCGAACCCACCGTGAGAGGTCTTTCCGTTGAGCTCTACTTGGAGCAGGAGGACGCTTGGGTGCCAGGGGGGCTCTGGCCATAAATCCCTCGCCTTCCGGGTCCTGCACAAGAGGCTAACGTGACTCGGGATTGGATCTCGAGGCCCGCATACTAGTCTACGGGCAAAAGCTTGGATTAGTGGTCCCTAGCGGATTACTGGACAGCCTTCGGGCGGATTATGAACAAGCCTACGGGCGGAACTCCTTGTATTTCAAAGATAAAAGGATAAAATGATAATAAAGAAGTTGTTTGACATTGTTTTCTTTATGTCCTATGATAAGATTACGTGAAGGAACCAGTGCTTAACAGGGCTAATCAAGGAAGCTGTTTGTTATATGTCAAATTAATGTGGTAGGTAATTACATAACTAAAACAAACCGAGGAAAGTGCGGAGGATGGACCATGGGTCCGTCCTATGGATGGGTGGTCCCAGTTAGCCAGGAACTTTTCTCAAAATCTTCGACGAACAGAAGGATGATCATCGAAACGAATAACGAGAACGATGACTTAGAATTACCTATTACCCGATTCACGCTGTTTTAGGGGAACGGAATGGGACTATGCCTTATGGCAGAGAGGTCGAGCCTTGCATCCCTCTCGCTCTCCATTCTCCTTGAACCAAGTGCAGCGTGAATCCGCTTCGGACTTGGTGTTTCTGCGTAAAGTAGTTCGCTCGGGTCTGACGCTAGTTGCTGCTAGCTAATGACCAAACAGGAAAACCTTAGTTCCGGTGGATCCTAAGTGGGAAACGGCCAGGACACTTCCGCTACGTGGCAGACGCGGAAAGACCTAGATTGCAAAACCCGTAACATTCCATGGGAGTGCCGGGCGAAGTTCTCTAGACAGCCTTTCCGATGGACTGCCAAGACGTGTCCTAGAGGATTCTAGTGGACACGTTACAAAGATGCTATACATGCTACACACATGCAAAATATGGAGTTAGAGTCTAAAGTTATTGACTCAGAGAAGGAGAATCAAAATATAGAGAGAAAGCTCACAAAAAATTTGGAGATTGGGCCCACTTTAAAAACCAGAGAAGTATATCGATGTATCTAATTAGTTAAACCAATTTACCAATTAACCAGAGGAAGTGGACAATATCATAGATAGATATATGCCCAATCTTCTACAATGAGAAACATGTTCTCTCATGCAGAGAATGACACTACTGCCAAAGTCCTAAGCAAGGATATGGTAAAAAATGCATTGGAAAATCATAAATTTAGGGACATTGTAGATGGTGTTGTAAGTGAACATCTTTGTAATGTGTCCATCTGTTATCTTCAGGGCATGTCTTAGCAGTCTATCAGAAAGGATGTCTAGAAAGCTCTGCATGGCACTCCTATGGAATATTACGGGATTTGCGATCTAGGACTTTCTACGTTTGCCACATAGCGAAATTATTCTGACCGTTCCCACTTAGGACCGACCTAAATTAGGGTTTTTCCTATTGGTCATTTCCTAACGGCAATTAGCGTCGAACCAGAGCGAACTACTTTACGCACAAACGCCAGGTCCGAAGCGGTTTCACGCTGCACTTGGTTCAAGGAGAATGGGAAACAAGAGGGATGCGAAGCTCAATCTCTCTGCCATAAGGCATAGTCCCATTCCGTTCCCCTGAAACAGCGTAAATCCATGTCATTTATAACTTAGACTCTAGGTCAATGCCCTTTTTCTGTCCATTATATCCTTTGAAATGATCTTCTCGCTATCCATCATGATTGAGAAAAGTTCCCGGCCAACCGGGACCACCCATCCGTAGAACAAACCTATGGCCACAACCTCCACACTTTCCTCAGGTTGTTTTAGTTATTTAATTACCTGACACATTTAGTTGGACATGTATCAATCAGCTTCCTTAATTAGCGCGTTAGGCACTGGTTCCTTCATGTAATCATAGCATTTGACATAGAAAAGCAATGTCAAACAAGTTCCTTTTCAACAGGTTATCATATTTATCTTTTTGAAATACATAAGTCCAACCTGTAGGCTTATCCATAATCCACCCGAAGGCTATCCAGCAATCCACAAGGATTACTAATCCAAGATTCCGCCCATAGACTAGTATGCAAGCCTCGAGATCCAATCGTGAGTCACGTTGGCCTCTTGTGCAGGGCCCGGAAGGCGAGGGATTTACAGCCACAGCCCCCTCTGGCACCCAAGCGTCCTCCTGCTCCAAGTAGTGCTGAACGGAGAGACCTCTTGTGGCAGGTTCGGTTCACCTTCCCGGCGCGGTTAACAACCCCCTTGGTTAGGGTCAGGTAGGCAGTCGGGGGTAACTGAAGCTGCCTCTCCCTTCAGGCCTTCAACCTGAAGCATTAGATATCTTTTCATCCTTTAATTCTTTGAGCAAACAAAGCAAAAAAATGCTCTTAAAACTGTTACAAGCACAATCATTTCCATTGAACACCATATTGGGGAATATGAGAATTTCCCATAAGTTTGGGACACATGGTCAAATCTTTGGCTTTGCCATAACTTGAACACTATAACTCCAAATCAAGCGCTCTATAGCTCAATAGATTCCATTTTTCAAGCGCTTTCCAATGATAGGTCACATCATATGGTTTTGAGAAACTTATGGATATGTTATCTGGGTGCCACCTTTTTAGTATTCAAAAAATGGGAATTGGGAGATTCCCAAACTCACTAATATTGTGTTATTGGTCGCTATTTTTGGCCAACTGCTAAGGAGTGAATCCTTCTTTCCAAATGCATCCAGCACTCGATCTGGGATCAATTGCGACTTGGCAAGATCCCCAAGAGTTTGACTGTTAACTCTTTATTCTTGGGTTAGGGCCGTACCCTGTTAACCCGACTGATTCAAAATCTTAAGTTCTATTAGCAGTGAATATGTTATTCCGATTCACTGATTGGTCTTTTACTTCCAAGCAAATATCTAATCCCGGATTCTTGTTCACTTTACCCAAGAAAGGTACTATATCAAGACAATTATTCATCCTCTTGCAATATAAACTTGTGTAAGAATCTGCGAATCTCATTCCGAGGAATTGGCCATTCCCTTGTGATCAAATCACAAGATCGTGCGACTCTGCAATTTGTTGCACAAGTGTCGCATCAAACTATGGGACTATTTACCCGTCGAATATAATCAGGAGATCATGATTAGATATAACAATCTGTTCGTGATTGCATTAGGCCGATATGGTTGGTCCTAGGGTTCCAAGTTCAAACTGTGTTTCGTCTTTTTAGCGAGAGATTCTTAGGGTAAAAAACCTAGATCATTTCTCGCAAGTATGTCCTACTATCCCTTCATTCCATGAATGAGGGCAAGTCTTTAGGGTATAAGAGTTTCAGCTTTGGCAATACGAGCAACTAGGTAATGTCCTCAACATGCTAACCCTAGCTAGCTCTTTGGGATATGTTGCATTAAATTAACCCTTCCTAAATGAGTACCTAGCATTTTTTAGGTGTTTTAGGTTTAAACCAATTTAACTTGTCTATTCTTGAAGATAATTACGCTACCATTTTTGTAACCACGTGATTCATTGTCTATGTATAAGTTTATTTACAAACCCTAACTTTTTGGGTTAAGATCAAAGCATAGGTTAAGTTATAACATAATTTCAATCGATCATCCTATAATACGCAAACAAGATTCATGCTACTAAGCTTTAGGATTTTATGTTTGAACATGCAGCCTTTTTCTACTTTCTTTTCCGAATGAATTTATTGTATACTGATATTACACATCCTTTTGTTGATTTAAGTTTTTAGGCCACTTGCCTAGAGTTAAATCTTCTTCATGCAGCCTTAGCAATTTCCTATAGTTGCTAGTAACTTTCTTTAAGAATCATTTCGAAAAAGATATTCAATAATGCAATATGCGATTTATTCCTTCCATGCTTGATCGAAGTGTATTATCATAATTCCGTTTTTAAAAAATTGGCATTAATTAATCTAATTTCATTACTTTGTAATGCATAAAAATGACTTGCTAGAAATGCATAGAAATCTTACGCTCACTTTATTTTGTTTATTTTATTGAAAAATACTAATGACCGAATCCCTCAATTGTGAGTTATTAGCCAAAGAATTTTCAATCGAAAAAACATGCATCCTCATTACTCAAATGATCCATGCATAATTGAAATATTACGACGTTAATAAAATTTAGGAAGAAGAACTTGGACTTGTGGTGAAATTTCCACATGGATGTTAGGAGACGATCCTCCTGCAGTTGTGCCTTGTGCTTTCTTAGGAGCCATCGTGAATTCGGCCTTTCCGCCTTGGACGTAGATTTATGATGTTGGCCATCTCCTTTGCACGTGAAACTCCCTTTGTGATTCCACCATCCTTCAAAATCGATCCTTAGAAATGGAACTTATGAATTTTTCCTTCCTTACATAGAAGCTCCGGGGTGCAAATTGTATACACGGAAAGGGGGAAAAGAAAATAGCTTTGTGGTATGAAAAAGGAAAAAAGGTAGCTTAGAAATCCAGCTTATAAAGACCCCTTTTGAAAGGGTTTATAAAAGTCCCTAGGAAGGGCCTTTAAGATGACGTGTGAGGGGGAAAAATCCACGGAAATTGCTAAAATGGCTATTTGTGTGGAGAGGATTTAAGAGGAACCCGGGTTAAATAGCCGTAGGGAAATGCTATGAAAGGCCTTAAAATTGGCTAGGGGAGGGTAAATCCACAAGAAGGCTTTGAGGACTTGTGGGGAACCTCGCAAAAAGGGGGTTAGGTGGAATTTGAAAGGAAATGGGTGGAAAAATCCCGAACGGGAGGAGGGGGGTATAAGAACCACAATAGGGGGGGTTTTGGAGGAGGCCCACAAGAAAGGATTAAGGGCCTTTGAATTCCAAGGGTGGGGAAAACCCACGGGGAGGGTTTTAAATCCTTGGGAGGGGAAAAGTGGTTATAAGAACTTTTGAGTACTGTAAGGATTAATAAAGCCACGAGAAGGGCTTTGGATTTCGAGGGGGAGGGGGGGTTTATCAAACCCATATGAACAAGGGCTAGGAGGAAGCCCACAAGAAAGAGTTTTTGGGGGGGGGGTTTATCAAGCCCATATGAACAAGGGCTAGGACGAAGCCCATAAAAAAGGGTTTGGGGGGGGTGCAATATGAAAGGGGCTTAGGGAGGCCCACCCTTAGAAGCTTCCAAGAAGCTTCTTGGAAACTTCTGTGGTTAACTGAGGCCATGTGGAAGGAACTTCAACGGCAGTGTTCTATCAAAGATCACAACCTCCCCTCCTTCACGGCGTGCCGGCGCTGCTCTTAGCTCCCTCTGGTAGCGTTTTATGGCTCCTCCCTCCACTCTCGATGGCAACGTGACGGCTCCTTTCTCTCTTCATAATCCCACCATCAGCGTCTCGATGCCACATCCTCTCTCAACAACAGTGATGTTAGGAGTGTGTCGGCCCCCTTTTCCTCCTTTCCTACTCTTCTCCAAGAGCTTTTTATAGTTGAGGGGAGGGGATCCTTCCTGCCCCCATGCGGCCATAATGCATGGCCTTCTCCCTTTAGCAAGCTCCAGTAAGGAGCTTGCTCACCCTTGCTATTCCCCCCTCCTCCAGCACGACAGTCGGCTAGGGGAATAAAAGAAATTTACCATAGTTCTAACAATTTTCATTTGGATTTTTAGTAAGAGGAGGCTCTCGTGAGGAGTGCGGTTTTAGAGATCGGAATTATTACAATCTTAGGGATCACTACAAGGGACTGGGGCAATAGCGACGCCGATTAGCGACGGCGTTTATCGGCGTCGCTATTGGCGTCGCTATTTGCGTCGCTATATGCGTCGCTATTTGCGTCGCTATATGCGTCGCTATTTGCGTCGCAAATGCGACGCAAATAGCGACGCATATAGCGACGCATATAGCGACGCATATAGCGACGCAAATAGCGACGCCGCAATTTGCGACGCAAATAGCGACGCATATAGCGACGCAAATAGCGACGCCGCAGGGAAAAAAAGCGCGGCCGAAACCAGAGCGCCGTTTTCATTTTGTTTTCTTCGCCTTTTGAGAGCGAGAGCGAGGGAGAGAGCGAGGGAGAGAGCCAAGGCTTTGTGAGAGAAGAGGAGGAAGAGACTTGCTGCCGTCGCCGCCGCCGCCACCGCCACCGCCACCGTCGTTGTTCGCGAAGGAGAGGAGGAGCCCTCGTTGCAAAGAGAAGCCGCCCACGCTCGCCATATCTCATTGGTGAGTCTCCCTCTCTCTTTCTTTTACTTGTTGAAGGTTTAAATCGTTCTCTTTTGTTTATTTAGGAGAGGAAAAGAAAGAGAAGGAGAGGGAGAAGGAGAGAGAGGGAGAGAAAGAGAGGGAGAGGGAGAGAAAGAGAGTGAGAGTGCATTCTCTCTCTCTCTCTTCCTTTTGCTTGTTTAATGTTTAAATTACTTTCTTCTTTGCTTGTTTAGGAGAGGAAACGAGAGAGCAAGAGAGAAAGAGAGGGAGAGGGAGAGGGAAAGGGAAAGAAAGAGAAAGAAAGAGAAAGAGAAATAGAGGGAGAGGGAGAGGGAGGGGGAGGAAATAGGAGAGGGAGAGAAAGAGAAAGAGAGGGAGAAGGAGGGAGAGTGCATTCTCTCTCTCCCTCCCTCTCCCTTTTGCTTGTTTAATGTTTGAATCACTTTATTTTTTGCTTGTTTAGGAGAGGAAATGAGAGAGAAAGAGAGTGAGAGGGAGAGGAAGGGGAAGGAAATGAGAGAGGGATAGAAAGAGAAAGAGAGGGAGAGTGCATTGTATCTCTCCCTCTCCCTTTTGCTTGGAGGATGTTTAAATCACTTTATTTTTTGCTTGTTTAGGAAATGAGAGAGAAAGAGAGATAGAGAGGGAGAGGGAGAAAAAGAGAAAGAGAGGGAGATGGAGAGGGAGAGGGAGAGGGAGAGGGAGGGGGAGGGGAAGGAAATGAGAGAGGGAGAGAAAGAGGGAGGGGGAGGGAGAGGGAGCGAGGGAGCGAGGGAGAGGGAGAGGGAGAAAGAGGGAGAAAGAGGGAGGGAGAGGGAGAGGGAGGAGGAGGGAGGAAATGAGAGAGGGAGAGAAAGAGAACGAGAGGGTGAGAGAAAGAGAGGAAGAGAGGGAGAGGGAGAGGGAGAGGGAAGGGAATGAAATTTAAGATAATATACGTATCGATAATGGTATGCAATGTGCTTTGCATACGGCCACGTACTTCATCAAAATTAACCCAAAATTATTGTTATAGAAGTGGAGATCCCTTAAATTGAGTATAGGATAATTTCTCTCAGGTCTTATGACTATGAGTAGAATTGATTGAAATAAATTTTATTACTATAGTTGTAAAATTTCATAGATGGCGCGCATTAATTTTAAAATTGATTACTTATACTCAAAGCCGAGATATAACAAAAAATTATCTACCGGGACAAACAAATGGTTGAGCATGATACAAGGCCGAGATATAACATCGGAAAATCTCTCGATTACTATATACAATGCAAGGTTTATGGTCAACTTGCAAGTTGTCGTACATCTCCAAAAAGCTATCCATTTAAGCCTCGTTTGCTGTAATGTAGATAAGATGGCAAACGAAGAAGGTCCTATTGTTCAAGACCGCGAGTCGTATCTTAATCAGCGTGTCCCATGTCCTTGCTCTCAATGCAAGTTGGCAATTAGACGAAAACGCCGATTGTCTATAGAACACGTACGACGATTTGGCGAGTTTCAACCTGAGATTATTGATCAGGCGATTGCAGATTTTCAGCAAACGGTATTTTCAAGTTAGCATTTTTCATGCATTGTACTCTCAAGCTAATTGAAAACCATACACAATAAGATTGGGTCTTGTTGGCAAATTTTGTGTTCAGGGGGGTGATGTCTCGACCCAAGGGGGAGTGCACCCTTTGCGGCCAATTAGAAGAGTTCGTGGACGTGCGATGGATGGATGGCAGGAGCCAATAGACCACTCGCAAGGCCCATCTATATCGTCAATGCCAGAGGAGACAGACAACCTTCCCGACTTGCCTACAATCTTGGAGCCTGAGATGGAGGCAATGATCGATGCATTGATTCCCATGGATGTTGAGACATCTGACCCGCTTAGAGAGGAAGCATCCATACCATTATATGATGGGTGCCGAGTATCTCGGTTGAAGACATTGCTTGCACTCTTAAGTGTGCAAGCAAAATACGATTGGAGCGATACAAGTGTGACTGAGTTATTCAGGTACCTTGCATACAGACTTCATTGTTTTTTTAAAAAACAGTATTATTGTAAATATGGATGGATTTTTAAAGGTGTTTTATGATTTTTTCAGGTTATTGAAATATCATATATTGCCACCTGCAAACACCATGCCTGAGTCTCGTGATGATGCACGACATGTTTTACGGAAGCTTGGCATGGACTACAATAACATCCATGCATCTATCAACGATTGCATATTGTTTCGAGATGAATACGAGACTATGGAGACATGTCCAAAGTGTGGTGCTCACAAGTATCGACAGGACTTGCAAGGGCAGACCATCCCTCAAAAAGTCCTCAGACACTTTCCGCTCATCCCCCGCATAAACCACATGTTTCGCACGTCTGCCATGGCAAGCTTGACAATGTGGCATGTGCAGAATAGGTCTACGGATGGAGTGCAACGAATATCAGTAGATTCGCGCGCATGGAGCCACATTGACTCTACCTTCCCAGGCTTTGCGCGAGAGCCAAGGAATCTTCGGCTCGGTCTCGCCATGGATGGTGTGAACCCATTCGGTCTGCGCTCGACTTCTTACAGTTTGTGGCCTATAGTGCTTGTCAACTACAACATTCCTCCATGGCTTTCTACGAAGAAAGGACATCTCATCCTTAGCTTGCTCCAGAAATTCGCGGGGCCATTTACAAGCTGTCGACTTTGGTGCAATGGATCTCACAGAAAGAGATTAAGACGTCCTCTATTGAATCCGCAAGGCGGGGAGCAGTTGAGACGGTCTGTCTCTTTGAGAAATACCTGCCCACTAGCATGCTCACGATACAAGTTCACCTTCTTGTGCATCTTGTGGACGAAGTGGAGATTGTCGGACCTGTCCATACGCGATGGATGTTCTTCCTGGAGCACTTCATGAAAACCCTGAAAGGCTTTGTGCGACAACGAGCTCGTCCGGAAGGTAGCATGGCGGAGGGTTGGTTGGTGTCAGAGGCATTAGTGCATATCTCACAATGGCTACCAACGGTGGAACCAGACAATGAAATGCTATGGACGCTCAAGGACGATGACAGGCTGACTGGAGATGTGGTGGTTGGAAATGGGGTAGAAAAAAGAATGGATGCCTCAATGGAAGAGAAGGTGAATCGCTTTTGTATGTTGCACCATGCCTCCATGGAGACGTGGCTCGCCAAGTACCAAATTGCAAGGCAAGATCGAGAGGAAGCGCGAGCTGAATTCCGACGCAGTACACGTCACCGACCGATTCGATATCCCGAAGGCATGGAGGAGATGCCGCGGTTTATGTCAACACGATGGTTGCATGGAGCCTTGATCGCAGCATCCAGCGAAGGGGCAGAGGTCTCAATGGAGGAGTGGGAGTTCTCGAGGGGATGTAGTCCAAAGGTAATGAGGGGTTTAGAATGTGTCGTATCTGAATTTGTTTGCTACATCTAATTTGAGTGTTTCAATGTGCAGTACAAAATATATAGTGCAACGTGGTCGCGCGGACGGCATTTTCGGGTGGAGCGTATTGACAAAATCCGCTCCACAATGGACTGTGGTGTCATGGCAAGGTTTGAGCAAGAGAGCCGGCGACGAGCAACGGATCCGAACACGGTTGTGGATGAGATGGAGTATTTTGGGAATTTGCAAAGTATTATTACGGTGGATTACCGTAGCTTCTCCATGATAATATTCGATGTGCAGTGATTCAAAGTGGTACTTGGAGGAGCTGGCGCAACGGTTCGACGAGGTCCATCTGGATTTCTCGAAATAGATTCCGAAAAAAAATGGATGGATTTGCGCGACACCTTTGTGTTGCCGGCACATTGTGAACAGGTAATCTTCTAGTCATTTGCTTGCTAATTGTAATACGACATGCTTTATGTCACAATGGTTTGAAGACGGTTTGTAAGTGTTTGTGAACAGGTAATCTTCTATCCAAATCCCCGACAACCTCGATGGTGGTATGTTATACCTTCAACTCCTCGAGGTGCGAGAGTATACGATCAAAGCGATGTTCCAGGCATAGATGAAGAATATATGCAAATAGAGGGATCGAAATTACAAGGGGTGGAGGCCACCACAAGCTTGGAGCCCGCATCGGCTAACAATGATGGAAATACTGAAGTCGTAGAATTTTTTGAGAACGAGGCAGACTCGTTCTTTTGTAGTGACATGTCTATCGACCTTCCAGTGTATGCAGAGTTATGTCAGGAGATTAACATGGGACCATAGAATACTTCATTCTTGGAGAATTGTATTACTCAATTCGTTGTTTAGATCTTCCATAAAGGTAGATAAGATATGCATTTTAAGATGGATTTTTCAAAAATGATTTATATTAATGCGCTTTGTATAGTTTCAATTGATTATTCTAACATTATTTTTTATCTCTGCAGGTATCGATATTTTCAGGATGAGTCGAGGGATGAGCGATGAGGAGTTTCAGGAGATGATGGCACGTATGTCTCCAGATCACCTCGCGAGATTCAGAGAGATAGCAGATCAGGAGCTGTCTCGTTCTTCGTCAGGGCGCTCTGCTAGATCAGCTTCAGTGCGATCAGATGCTTCAGCTTCGAGCAGACGATCTCGACGCTCGCGACTTGGGCCAGAGGGAGGGACTGCGAATGCAGGAGGATCAGGGGGGTGCTGCTGTGGAGACACGGACGTGGTGTCTCCGTCTCGTCGTTCAGCTAGAGCTCGGTCACCTCCAGGATTTGTCACACCTGTGGGGACGTCCACTCCAGTTACTCCGGCTTTTGCGCAGCCGTCGGCAGATGTCACGCCTTTTGGTGGCACTCCTTTTGGTGGCACCCCCTCTGGTGGCACTCCTTTTGGTGGCACCCCCTCTGGTGGCACCCCTTTCAGTGGCACTCCGGGAGAGGGTACCCCCGTCGGTACACCGGATGTTCAGGGGTCTCCTGGATATGCCCAGGAGCGTGGACGGAGATGGGAGAGGGCCCATACGAGGCACACTCCTAGGGATTATGGATACCTAGTGGATGGCAGGTCAGGAGCTATCATCATGAATGATGAGGGGAGGAGGGTGATGGCTCGCATGAGGGAGTTGTGCCAACAAGCTTTTCGGCACAACGTCATGGATCATTGGAGGAACATACCGGAGGGGAGCAAGGAGTACATAGTAGCATCCTTGCACGAGGAGTTCCCAGTGCCAGCCGCAGTGGATAGATTCTCTACGGGCTGGATGATGGATTGCATGCGTGCATACATGTCACATAGACGATCCGACGCACGCAAGGCAATGAAGAGTGGGGCTCCAAAGCCCGAGTGGTTAGATGCAGAGGACTGGCGCCGACTGAGGGAGGAGGCTACAAATTCGCCAGGATGTTGGAGTCAGCAGCGGGAGGCGGCGAGGGCACGAATCGAGGCCGGATCAGTACATCATCTTGGGAGTGGCGGTCACAGGACATATTTGGAGGACTTTGTAAGTTTCTCTTTTGTTTTGCTTATTTGTTTTTTTGAGATGTTATTTGTACTGACAATCATGTTTCTAACAGTTAGCATTTTGTTTTCTTTGCAGCACTCCATTACAAATCATGATCCGCAAGGCCTTGAGACTCAATATGCAGAGAGGCACGGTCTCAGATCATTGATCGACCGATTGTACAGACGCGGCGGCCCAGTAAGTCTCTCATCTTTCATGTCCGTAGTTACCATGAGATATTTGAATGCATTATTGTATGGTGGATTGATATGTTGTTTCTTTTTCTGCAGAATCGGTTTGATGCTCCTTTGCAGAGGGACGAGCTTTCGGGGGACGACGATTTGTAGCTCGCCCTCGGATCCTTAGCGCTCACATACCTTTAGTTTTTAGTCGCCCGATCTATATAGACATTTTCTATGTATTAGTGATATTGTTTTATGATTGTACCAATCGCATTTTATGCGATATCATGTATTTATTTCATCTATCAGTTTTATGATTTCAGTATAGATTCTTTTTGTTTGCAAACGCTTTGTATGCAGCAGTGCAGAAACTATTTTGTATGGCTCTCATACAGCACACAGTGCTATATGTGGCAGGGCAGCTTGCTGCCCTGCCACAAATTTTTTTTTTCTCTGTTACCGTCGCTATTTGCGTCGCAAATTTACTGCAAGCATCGCTATTATCGTCGCTATCAGCGTCGCAAAATCCCTGCAATCGTCGCTATATGCGTCGCTATTTGCGTCGCAAATGCGACGCTTTGCGACGCAAATAGCGACGATTCTATGGCGTCGTCAATAACGACGCTTTTTGCGACGACGGGGGCAAATTTTGTTGTTTGTATTTTCGTCGCTTTAAACGTCGCTATAAGGTCTATATCTTGTAGTGGATGTGAGTAACTTGTTTACTTCTACAAATGCTCAAGGATTATGTAACTAGGTGGGAATGAGTTCTAAGTCATATAGTATGCTCTATCTACAATTGCATATAGGTTTTAAGAAAGTCTTCAAAACTAAGCAAGTAATGCCTCTGTCAAAACCATTTTATGTGAAGAAGGCTCAGAAACAACTACATGAGAAATTTTTAGAACTAATTGGTGAGCCTATGCATCTGGAACACACACACATATTGAAGTATGGTTCCAAAGAGGAAAACTTAATGTTCCAAAGCGTTCTCAAACTTAATGCGAGTGATATTAGCAAGAGGCAAAAACTTGAACATGTGAGTATACCACTTATGAATCGAGCATTGGATCCCAACATCGATGAAAACCATCCTCTATACTTCAATGTGCAATTAGAGAATTAAATATAGTGGCTTGTAGCATTTGGAGTATCAAAGGAGGACCATGAAGTACTTAAAGTTTTTTTAAACCTCACTAATATACCCAGTGTTATTCAATATCAAAATAATGGAGCAATTTCACACATTGAGGGATTTGGGGACTATCAAGTTGAATGGCATCTTGCAAGTGATTTAAAAACATTGAAGTGTATGTTTGGCTTATCAAACGTAGCAAGAATGAAAAATTTCCGTGCACATATTGCATGCAAACTAGGAAGAAAGGGAAAGATGGACAAAAATAATGGCTTGATAAGGCACAACACCAAGGTACTTCAACACGTGATTAGAAAGTCACGAGAAATGGAATGCTAGTTCGAGTGGATCCAAATTGGTACTCTATTTTGGAAATACCACTAACAAGGGTTCACTTTTGCACATTGCATTGTTTGGTTAGAATAATTGAGAAGCTAGTAGATGAATATATATGCTTTGCATACAAGATGCAACCCATGTCAGAAGCTGATGCTACATGCAAGAAGGTAGAACAAGTCCTCTCTGAAGTTGGATTGCATGGGGGCCAAGTAGAAATAAAAAAGGACGAGAAAAATTTAGCCAAGAGAAGTATGAAGCATGGAAAAAGTTGCACATTGATGTTCCAGATTGGAGAAATGGGGGATGAACGAGGATTGTGAAGGTAGAAGTGTGGATACACCTAGATAGATTAGCAGCTCTATTAGAAAAGCTGAGGTCTAGGAATGGTGATGCCAATATATTTAAAGAGACACTTGCTAAATTTCATAAGTCCATGGTAGATGCATGGACTACAAACAACATAACACACTACATGGTTAGTATTGTCACCATTACAAAAAAAAATCATCATTTCAAATTAGTTTGTGTTTCTAATCTCTCTTCTTGTGCATCAAATAATTGAAGCACATGGTCCATACTTTGCAGATCAAGGAAGTTTGGCAATATGGTCAACTCCAGGCATGGAATGATCTCATTGGCAAGCTCGCTGTGCTTTTCAAAAGGCAACTAATCATGGAGGTGGCATCAATGATTCCAATTCTATGAGGAAATTATTCTAATGGTGGTATAGGAGATTACATATACAATACGAGGATAAAGAAAAAAAGTCAAAAACCTCTCAAGAAGAATTTAAAAGTAGGGCAATATATGAAGTGAGAAAAGCAAGATATGAAAACAGAACAACTAGACAAAGCTACGTAGAATGGTTGGCAACCCAAGAGAGGGATGGCAAGAAATGGAGACCTAGATAAGACAACAATTTTGATACATTTATAGTCCACAAGAGAGCACATGTAGTAAGGATATGACGCATCAATACTCCTATCTTTAACATGAAATGTCTTACAAATTTTGTTTAAAATTTTGAAGGTTTGTCACCATGTTTTTCAAAGTCGATTTCAAACTATGTCTTTTAATTATGAAAAGTTAATTTCAAACTTCTAAGTCAAAGACATGAAAATTCCAAACCTTGAAACATTCATTGGCCTAAAGAGAGAGGGGCATGAGGGGGTGGTAGGAGACAAAGAGAGGTATGGGAGGGGTGGAAAAATGAAATAAAATGATAATTTTAAAGTTCATTTACATCATAGTAAGTTTAAAAGTTTCGTATTTAAGTTAAGTCTTTCCTTTCATCTTTTTCCATTACTCTTTACTCTACCCTCCACCTTTCTATCCTTCATCATCACAACCATGGCACGCTCCAAGCTTTCTATGAAGAAGGTGCCTGCAAGAGCAAGATCTCAACACTCTTCCAAATCGAATGAGCATACTTTGAGTGACAAAGGTCCCCTAGCAGCTGACAATAGTGGCCCTACTGTAAGTAATGATGGTGGTGCTACTGTGGCCAACAATGGTGGCCCTAGTGTGGTCAATAATGATGGCTTACCATTGTCCAGAAATGGTGGTCCACGTGCTCTAGTTGCTCTGCCTTGCGCTATTGCTCCTGCTGGTAATACATCTCCTTTAACGCATAAGAAGTGAAGATGGAAACTAGGCACAACTATGCTACGTGAGATAAGGAAATTCTAGAAGAGTGCCAACTTGATTTTTCCTAAGGCATCATTCTCTAGGTTGGTGTGAGAAATAATGCAAGATCTATAGTCAGGGCATCATCACAAGTTATCTTCAAGGAACGAGGCAAGGAATGTGGGGTGATGGTCAAGCCAAGCCTTGCTTGCTCTCCAAGGCTCATCGCTCGTCGGTGTCTCATCAAAGTAGGGAAGTGGATGCACAATGGCTAAGCTCTGTGCTATCTCTACGCTCGGATCAAGAGAGATATCCTCAAGCTCTCTCAAAAGACTCTAGTTGTTGTTGAGAGGATGCGTCCATGTATTCATCACTCTTCTCTTGTACCTCATTGCATAAAACATATATGGTAAAGGTTGCATCGTGCTCAATGAGATCCATTGTGGTATGGTCTTGGGAGAAGGTGGGCACTGCTTTAGCATAGAGATATTGCCCCACATGCACTAGGGCTCAATTTAGTACCTTTCCATGGCTCCATCCGGCACGTAGACTATACAAAAAATCTATGGGAACCCACCTGAGATCAAAGTCTGGAATAGAGAAAGTGAGAGGGTTTGCCACACCACAAAACGATGCCACTATACTAGAGCTAGGGTCTACGGTGGAAAGTGAGCTCTCTAGAATCAAGGTCATGTAAAATAGGGTATACTTGGTCTACTATTTACATGCATAGCGTGGGGAGCTAATCCATGTGACAAAGGCGGGAGTGGTAGCCATGGCACACAAAGAGTGAAGGAAGGAGAGCACACATCACAAAAGGATGCCATTATACTAGCGCTAGGGTCTACGTTGGAAAGTGAGATGTCTAGATTGAAGATCATGTAAACACTAGGGTATATTTGGTCTCCTATGTGTACGCATAGTGTGAGGAGATAATCTATGTGACGAAGGCGGGAGTGGTAGTCATTGCACACAAAGAGAGAAGGAAGGAGAGCACACATCACAAAATGATGCCACTATACTAGAGCTAGGGTCTATGGTGGAAAGTGAGCTCTCGACACTCAAGGTCATGTAATACATAGGGCATATCTGGTCTCCTATGTCAACGCATAGCGTGAGGAGCTAATCCATGTGACAAAGGCGGAAGTGGTAGCCATGGCACACAAAGAGAGAAGGAATGAGAGCAGAAGTGTAGGGAAGTAGAGAATAAAGGTGAAAATGAGTTTGGAGTTATAGCTTTTATGTATCTAGGGTTTTAAATAAAGATTATTATAAAATTTTTAACCCTAAAGTTTCAAATTAAAACTCTTACCTTAGTTTCTTTATTTCAATACTGTAAAGTCATTGTTAAAAATACTCATACAGACAAATGCTTTATTCTACATTATTACACTACAAGATATAGACTTTATACCGATGTTTAAAGCGACGAAAATACAAACAAAAAAATTTGCCCCCATCATCGCAAAAAGCGTCATTATTGATGGCATCATAGAAACATTGCTATTGGCGTCGCTATTGGCGTTGCTATATGCGTCGCATTTGCGACGCTAATAGCGACACATATAGCGACACCAATAGCGACGCAACCAGTAAATTTGCGACGCCAATAGCGATGTGAGCAGTAAATTTGCGATGCAAATAGCGACGGTAACAGGGAAAAAAAATTTGTGTGTTGTATGAGAGCCATACAAAATAGTTTTTGCACTATTGTATACAAAGCGCTTGCCAAAAAAAAGATTGTATACTGAAATCATAAAACTGATACATGAAATAAATACATGATCGAATAAAAAGTGATTGGTACAATCATGACAAGATATCACTAATACATAGAAAATGTCTACATAGATCAGGCGACTAAAAAATAAAGATGTGTGAGCTCCAAGGATCCAAGGGTGAGCTAGAAATCCTCGTCCCCCGAAAGCTCATCTCGCCGCAAAGAAGCATCGAACGGATTCTATAGAAAAAGAAACAACACATCAATCCACCATATAATAATGCATTCAAATATCTCATGGTAACTATGGACAAGAAAGATGAGTGACTTACAGGGCCATCGCGTCTATACAATCGGTCGATCAATGCATTGAGACCGTGCCTCTCTGCATATTGAGTCTCAAGGCCTTGCGGCTCGCGATTTGTAATAGAGTGCTGCAAAGAAAACAAAATGCTAACTGTTAGAAACATGATTGTCAGTACAAAGAATATTTCAAAAAAACAAATAAGCAAAACAAAAGATAAACTTACAAAGTCCTCCAAATATGTCATATGGCCGCCACTCCCGAGATGATGGACCACTCTGGCCTCGAGTCGTGCCCTCGCCACCTCGCGCTGTTGACTCCAACGTCTTGGCAAATCTGTGGCCTCCTTCCTCAGTCGGCGCCACTCGTCTGCATCTAACCACTCGAGCTTTGCAGCCCCACTCTTGATTGCCTTGCGTGCATCGGATCGTCTATGTGGCATGTATGCACGCATGCAATCCATTATCCAGCCCATGGAGAATCTATCTACTGCGGCTGGCACCGGAAACTCCTCGTGCAAGGATGCTACTATGTAGTCCTTGCTCCCCTCCGGTATGTTCTTTCAATGATCCAAGACATTGTGTCGAAAAACTTATTGGCACAACTCTCTCATGCGAGCCATCACCCCCTCCCCTCATCATTCATAATGATCGCTCTTGCCCTACTATCAACCAGATATCCATAACCCCTAGGAGTCTGCCTAATATGGGTCCTCTCCCATCTCTGTCCATGCTCCTGGGCATATCCAAGAGACCCCTCTACATCTGGTGTACCGACGGGGTTAACCTCTCTCGGAGTGGCACCTAAAGGGGTGCCACCAAAAGGGGCGCTACCAAAAGGGGTGCCACCTACTGACGGCTGCACAAAAGCCGAAGTAACTGGAGTAGACGACCCCATAGGTGTGACAAATCCTGGAGGTGACGTAGCTCCAGCTGAACGACGAGACGGAGACACCACATCCATGTCTCCACAACAGTGTCCCCTTGATCCCGATACAGTCCCTCCCTCTGGCCCAAGTCGTGAGCATTGAGATCATCTGCTCGAAGCTGAAGCATTTGATAACGCTGAAGCAGATCTAGTAGAGCGCCCTGACGAAGAACGAGACAGCTCCTGGTTTGCCATCTCTCTGAATCTCGCGAGCTGTTCTAGAGACATGCGTGTGAAGATGTCCTGCAACTCCTCATCGCTCATCCCTCGACTCATCCTGAAAATGTCACCTGCACAGATAAAAAATGGTGTTAGAATAATCAATTTAAATTTACAAAGCACAGTAATATAAATCATTTTTTTAAAATCCCTCTTAAAATGCATATCTTATGTACCTTTATAAGAGATCTAAACAACGAATTGAGTAAGTGGATGCTCCAAGAATGAAGTATCCTATGGTCCCATGTTAATCTCCTGACACAACTCCGCATACACTAAGGTCGATAGACATGTCACCACAAAATAATGAGTCTGCCTTGTTCTCAAAAAATTCTTGGACTCTTTTATTTCCATCATTGTTAGCCGATGCGGGCTCCAAGCTTTCCGCGGCCTCCACCCCTTGTAATATCAACCCCTCTATTTGCATATTATCTTTATCTATGCTTGGAACATCGCTTTGATCATATACTCTTGCACTTCGGGGAGTTGAATTTATAGCATACCACCATCGAGGTTGTCGGGGGTTTGGATAGAAGATTATCTATTCACAAACACGTACAAAGCGAGTTCAAACCATTGTGACATAAACCATGTCGTATTACAATTAGCAAGCAAATGACTCTATGCACCTATTCACAATGGGCCGGCAACACAAAGGTGTTGTGCAAATCCATCCATTTTTTTTCGGAATCTATTTTGAGAAATCCAGATGGACCTCATCGAATTGTTACTCCAGCTCCTCTAAGTACCACTTTGAACCACTACACATCGAATAGTATCATGGAGAAGCTACGGTAATCCACCGTAATAATACTTTGCAAGTTCCCAAAATACTCCATCTCATCCACAACCGTGTTTGGATCCGTTGCTCGTCACCTGCTCTCTTGCTCAAACCTTGCCATGATACCACAGTCCATTGTGGAGCGCATTTTGTCAATACGCTCCACGCGAAAATACCGTCCATGCGACCACGCTACACTATATATCTTGTACTGTACATTGAAACACTCAAATTAGATGTCGCATATAAAATTTAGATATGACATATTCTAAATGCCTCATCACCTTTGGACTACATCCCCTTGAGAATTCCCACTCCTCCATTGAGATATTTGTCCCTTCGCTGGATGATGCAGTCAAGGCTCCATGCAACCATCGTGTTGACATAAACCATGGAATCTCCTTCATGCCTTTGGGATATCAAATCGGTCGATGATGCATACTACATCGGAATTTAGCTCGCGCTTCCTCTCGAACTTGCCTTGCAATCTGGTACTTGGCAAGCCATGTCTCCATGGAGGCATGGTGCAACATACAAAAGCAATTCACCTTCTCTTCAATTAAGGCATCCATTCTTTTTTCTACCCCATTTCCAACCACCACATCTCCACTCAGTCTATCATCGTCCTTCAGCGTCCATAGCATTTCATTGTCTGGTTCCACCGTTGGTAGCCATTGTGAGATATGTACTAATGCCTTTGACACCAATCAACCTTTGGCCATGCTACTTTCTGGCCGAGCTCGTTGTCGCACAAAGCCTTTCAGGGTTTTCATGAAGCGCTCCAGGAAGAACATCCATCGCGTATGGACAGGTCCAGCAATCTCCACTTCGTCCATCAGATACACAAGAAGGTGGACTTGTATCATGAGCATGCTAGTGGGCATGTATTTCTCAAAGAGAGAGACCATCTCCACTACTCCCCGCCTCACGGATTCAATAGAGGATGTCTTAATCTCTTTTTGTGAGATCCATTGCACAAAAGTCGACAACTTGTAAATGGCCTTGCGAATTTCTGGAGTAAGGCATCCTGTGATCGCGATTGGTAGGACAAATTGCCACAAATGAGAAAGCATTATGAATAATGGCCACTTTTCAAATTGCAAAATGCCTATGCTAATTACAATCCATTCTGTTCACAAACCTAACATATCTTATGCCAATCATGGGATTTTAGCCCCGACAATTGGTCATCTTTAGAAAATGCGGACCTGAGAGAACGCATCATACCCGTCGAAGTGGGGATAGACTTGATTACTTGCTTCACAATGCGCTCTTCTTTAGTGGACAAAACCCAAGGAGCACGAGGAAGCTGCACTTCACCATCAGCACTCGACTGCAGCCAAAGCCCCTCCATCTTACCTACCTCCTTCAAATCCATTCGTGCCCCTATAGTGTCTCTCTTTCCTATGATGTGGTCCCATAGCAAGCTGCCCACATTCTTGAAAATATGCATGGGATCCAACAAGTGGTTGACGTGTAAGTGGGTCCAATATGGCAACTCGTAGAAAACTGAGAATCGTCGCATTCCATTTGGATGTGATTCCAGGTTTACCATTTTCAGCTCGTACCAGCTTGCGACGTTCATACATGTTGGAGGTTGTCTAAGGAAAACTTCCCTGAGTTCATGATTCTCCGGCAAAAAAGTGTCGTGTCCTTGGTATACCATCTTCTTCATGGTTCGTGACCTTCGGGATTCTAACTGTGGCACACACAATGGACATGCATGATAACCTGAGGTAACCAGACCTATAAGGCGAGCCATGACCTAGTGAATACTTGATTAAATGAGATAAAATATAGATATTACCAGCGAGAATGAAGGTCTGCTCACTTGAGCACTCTCCCAATCCCAAAAAGTCATGCATCGTCCACATGAGAATGGCTCGAATGTTGGCTGACCGCTGACCATGGCGCCTGCTCATATATTGCACAGTGACCCCCTCCTCCCATAAAATCTTAAGCTCATCGACTAATGGACGAAGATACACGTCCATATTTTTTACTTTGTAGCAGCATGGGACGAGCAAGCTAAGGATGAGATTTCCTTTCTTCGTAGAAAGCCATGGAGGGATGTTGTAGTTGACAAGCACTATAGGCCACACACTGTAAGAAGTTGAGCGTAGACCGAATGGGTTTACACCATCCATTGCGAGACCAAGCCGAAGATTCCTTGGCTCTCGCGCAAAGCCTGGGAAGGTAGAGTCAATGTGGCTCTATGCACGCAAATCCGCTGATATTCGTTGAACTCCATCTCTGGACCTATTCTGCATATGCTTCGTTGTCAAGCTTGCCATGCTAGACGTGCAAAACATGTGGTTTATGCGGGGGATGAGCGGAAAGTGTCTGAGAACTTTTTGAGGGATGGTTTGCCCTTGCAAGTCCTATCGATACCTGTGAGCACCACACTTTGGACATGTCTCCATAGTCTCGTATTCATCTCAAAATAGTATGCAATCGTTGATACATGCATGGATGTTATTGTAGTCCATGCCAAGCTTCCGTAAAACATGTCGTGAATCATCACGAGACTCAGGCATGGTATTTGTAGGTGGTAATATATGATATTTTAATAACCTGAAAAAAATCATAAAACACCTTGAAAAAGCACAAATGTTTGTAATAATAGTGTCAAAAAAAAATTCAATGAAGCCTATGTGCAAGGTACCTGAATAACTCGGTCACACTCGTATATCTCCACCCATATTTTGCTTGCACACTTAAGAGTGCAAGCAATGTCTTCAACCGAGATACTCAGCACCCATCATATAATGGTATGGATGCTTCCTCTCTAAACAGATCAAATGTCTCGACATCCATGGGAATCAATGCATCGATCATTGCCTCCATCTCACGCTCCAAGATTGTAGGTAGGTCGGGAAGGTTGTCTGTCTCCTCTGGCATTGATGGTATAGATTGGCCTTGCGAGTGGTGGATTGGCTCCTGCAATCCATCCATCGCACGTCCACAAACTCTTCTAATTGGCCGCAAAGGGTGCACTCCCCCTTGGGAAGAGACATCACCCCCTGGATAGAAAATTTGCCAACAAGACCTAATCTTATTCTGTATGGTTTTCAATTAGCTTGCGAGTACAATGCATGATTAATATTAACTTCAAATTACCATTTGCTGAAAATCCGCAATCGCCTAATGAATGATCTTAGATTGAAACTTGTCAAATCGTCGTACGTGTTCTATAGACAATCGGCATTTTCATCTAATTGCCAACTTGCATTGAGAGCAAGGACATAGGGCACGCTCATTAAGATACGCCTCGCAATCTTGAACAATAAGACCTTCTTCGTTTTCCATCTTATCTACATTATAGCAAACGAGGCTCAAATGGATAGCTTTATGGAGATGCATGTCAAGTTGCAAGTTGACCATAAGCTCTTGCATTGTACATAGTAGTTGAGAGATTTATTGATGTTATATCTTGGCCCTATATCATGCTCAAGGATTTGTTTGTCCCGGTAGATAATTATTCGTTATTGTAAAAAAAAAAAGCATTGGTTCATAAGGTTCATGAGTCGAAGACTAAATGTTTAGACTTGACTAAAAGATTGGATAATGGCTTAGATGCTAAAAGGAAAAGTGATGAATATGTTACTTCATCATTGCAACAAAAAGATTGGTGACAAGGATGCTATGATTAATGAAGTTCTTCACGAGGTGAATATAGAGTTGAAGGGGATGGAACACGATTCTTCTTTGGGATTTAATGGTGATAAGTCAATTATTGAGGTGTCTTCTTATACAACCATTATACCTTATATACCTAGCTACGGTCTCTAGGTTATGTACTTTGAGTATCTTAGAGGGGCTCTACTAGGATTACTTATACAACTGCACTAGAGGGCTTTGAGTATAAGTAATCCATTTATGAGCATCATTGAGGATCTCTTAGTCTAATAATAAATCAGTCTCAACAAAAAGCATCTTAGAAATGTGGTTTTTTTGTCCTAGGATTGCATATTAAAATTAATGCCATCTATGAAATTTATCAACTATAGTAATAAAATTTGTTTCAATCAATTCTACTCATAGTCATAAGACCGGAGAGAAAATATCCTATGCTTAATTTAAGGGATTCTTCTTCTATAACAATACTTTTGGGTTCATTTTGATGAAGTACCGTAATGACCATTAGCTAGGGTATCATTTTCTTTTAGTCCTTCTGTTGATTACTTGGCATGATTTCTAAATTTTTATGCCTATAAAGTTAATACAAAAAAATGAATTATGCATATGACAATTAGATCCCCTACTTGGACATTATGAAGGATATGACCAATTTTAAGCCATCTTAAAGAGTCACCAATGTACGTGGCCCATGGCAAAGCACATTGCATACCATTATCGATAAGTCTATTATCAAGCATCTTAAATCTCCTAATTAGACTTTATAAAGTGTATGACTAATTTTTAGCCCTCTTAAGGAGTCGATGTAATGGTACCCATAAAAAAATCAAAGTGGATACCATTACCATAATCATGGATATGCTATCGTTCCAATATATGTTATCTTTCTCTTTCTCTCCCTCTCCCTCCCTCTCCCTCTCTTTCTCTCACATTTCCTCTCCCTCTCACAATATATCTTAACACTCTCCAAAAGCAAAAGGGAGAGGGAGAGAAATAATGCACTCTCCCTCCCTCTCCCTCTCCCTCTCTTTCTCTTTCTCTCCCTCTCCCTCTCCCTCTCTTTCTCTCCTTTTCTCTCATTTCCTCTCCTAAACAAGCAAAAAGGAAAGTGATTTAAACCTTTAATAAGCAAAAGGGAGAGGGAGAGAGAGAATGCACTCTCCCTCCCTCTCCCTCTCCCTCTCTCATTTCCTCCCCCTCCCTCTCCCTCTCCCTCTCTTTCTCTCTTTCTCTCTCATTTCTTCTCCTAAACAAGCAAAAAAAGAAAGTGATTTAAACATTAAACAAGCAAAAGGGAGAGGGAGAGAGAATGCACTCTCCCTTCCTATCCCTCTCCCTCTCTTTCTCTTTCTCTCCCTCTCTCATTTCCTCTTTCTCTTTATCTCCCTCTCCCTCTCTTTCTCTCTTTCTCTCACATTTCCTCTTCTAAACAAGCAAAAAAGAAAGTGATTTAAACCTTAAACAAGCAAAAGGGAGAGGGAGAGTGTAATATTTCCGTTGTAAATATTTCCAACCCATATGATACTCATGCAAGGGAATGCCGGCATTGAATATTTGGACAGTGAAATTGTACAATCTCTATTGGCATGAACAAGACCAAAGTCAAGGAAACCCGTTTATGCTCGTGTGAACCCCCTCTTGGAATGAATCAAGATGAAATTTTGGATTTATGGCAATTTTTTCTATCCAGCCAACGATCGTGCTGGAGGAGAGAGAGGGGAGGTGCTATACTTAGCATCCAGCTGGAGCTCATGGAAGGCTTGATGCTCATGCATCAGGCCGCGTGGAGGGAGGGAGGTACCTCTCCCTCTGGCTATAAAATCCAGGGCTATGGTAAGCACAACAGGGGGGGGCGGAGCGTAACGCTGCCCACGCCAAGGAAGGAAGCCATTGAGAGGGATCATGCTGTAGTGAGGACTGTGAGGGAGGTCGTCATGAGAGAGGAGGGTTGCTGAGGCTATCATGGAGAGAGAGGAGGAAGCTTAGAGAGTCGTGACGCTGCCATTTGAGAGGGAGAGTAGAGCCGCCAAATTGCTGCTTCAATTCCGCCACCTGTGCTCGAGGGACTGATCGAGGAGCAACATGCCAGGAGTCGAACGTCGCTGCAGCCCAATTTGATCGCCTTCCTTTTCCTCCACGTGTGGAAAGGTGGACCACAGAAGCTTCTCAGAAGCTTCTTGAGAAGCTTCTTAAGTCCCCTTAGGAAGCCCCCATTCCTGTGGGTTTCCTTAAGCCTTCTCTTGTAGGTTTTATATACCCCCTGCGGAATTTAAGAATCCCTTCCCATGGGGTTTCCCCCAAGTCTATTTTACCCTTCCCGTGGATTTCCCACCCAAGTCCCCATAAAGTTCCCCCCCCTTCTTGGGGATTTCCAACACAAGTCCCTTCCCACCAATCACCCATAAGCCTCCTAGGCTCGGATTTAAAGCCCCTTCCCACTACATTTCCCCCATAACCCCATCCCTATCAACCCCCCGAGGTCTTTGTAGAGAACAAGAGGGTTCCTTAACGCCCTTTCACACAGATCCTCCATAAGTCCATTTTTCCCCTGGCTTTGAAGACGAAGCCTATAAGGCCCTTTCTACCAAATCTCCCATAAGGCCTCTAGGGCCAGATTTAAAGTCTCCACTCCCGCAAGGTCCATCACAAGATCCCTTTCACGAACCCTCTCTTTTTCCGAAAGAAAGAAGGCCCAAGCTCCGAATCCTAAGGCCTTCCATAAGCTCCAAATCCCATATACCCAAATCCTATAGGCCCAGGTCTCACAGGCCGGCCTTTTAAAGATCCGAAGTTCCATGAAGGTATCTCCTGCGTATGAGGGAGAAGGGCAAGATCTTGAGGCTGCATACCAAGGCGAGTAAATTTATAGACCGCGAAGGCAAACCGGAAGCCAAAATCACGCCTACAAAGGGCCCTAAAAAGTCACAAGATGCGCCTGCGGGAGGATCTTCTCCTAGTATTTACGTGGATATTTTCCGAAGTCCACAAGTCCAGGTTTTATCTATTTGGATTCCACACAAAAGTATTGAATTAGTCACGATAACTTCATGGATTAGGAAGCACCCATGCATGTTCAAATTCACCTAGTCAAGTTAAAGGCAATTGGAAAATGAATTGGCTATTTGAACATTTACTAGAATTAGCTCAAGATATGAAAATTGGTCATTGGTACGTTTAATGGAATGAATGAAAAGAACATAAGGTGTCTATGCATTTTTAGGACCTTATCAGTAAGTTTCCTTTTGTGAATTCAAAAGTGACGAGCCTAGGACAACTGTTGCCTCATTACAAGGTTGAAATTATTGAGGTACACATTTTTACTAGGCATGGAAAGATTAATGGCATGTCACATTTTTAGATAAATCTTCTTGGTAATGATTCATTAAGGAAGTCCTTATCACCTGTAGGAAATAGCAAAGCATGGGAATAATTCTAGGGGCTGCATTAAATAGGTTAACTCTAGCTTCAATTGGCATGAATCTCATTTAACTACGTGTAGTTAGGAAAGGATTGCATGTTGCACATTCATCATACGTAAGAACTTCATTCATCAAGAGATGTAGTTAGGGAAAGGTTGCATGGTTTATCAAAGCATGAGATTCTAAAGTGTAGACAACAAGGTTGTAGGCATGATTATTTGATGTAAGTCCTGGTAGGCCCTAGGAAAGTTAGTATCCAGATTATCATGCATTTTTACTTTACCAAGGAAAGATAGGGTTATTGTGAACCATGTGATACGTAGAAGCAATGAATCGCATGTTTACATGTATTGGTGTAGTTGTAACTATTTTTCCTCCTTTAGAAATAGTTTATTATCTCTAGGAAAGGTTCATCCTTGTCGCAAGACAAGTATATTGAGTTGTCTAAATCACCTAACCCACAAGGGATTCATATGGGCATGGTTTAGTCGATATGACAAATATCCCAAGTGCTAACTAGGGTTTAGCGCGATAAGGATTCGACCTAGTTTTACACTTGTTGCCAAGTCAAAACCCTCAAACCCAAAGATCATACCCACATTCACGAAATGTTGAGTCAATTGGATGCTCATGCATAAAACGATCTAAGGTTTCTATCCTAAGGATCACTCGTTCAAATGATGAAACTCCGACTGAGTTGGAAATTCCTAGGACCGTGGCCTAATATAATTAGGAATGGGTTGGGTAAGAAGACACCCTAAACCCTGCTTCTCGACTGGAGGTAATTCTGTGACCAGAAAACGCCATTCAATGGGTGAAATGATCCCGTGGAATAGATGCAACACATGTGCAAAAAGTTGCAACATCGAATAGACTTGTGATTTGTTCACAAGAGAGTTTTGCCATTTCTTGAAATGAGGTTGGCAAGTTATTGCGCAAATTTAACTTACAAGAGGATGAGTAATCATCCTGTTACATCACCTTTCTTGGGGAATAATTGCCAAGAAAAAGGGAAGTTAGGTATTTGCCTGGAAGCAATTGACCAAGCAATAAATTGAAGCGACATGGTCGCCAGGATTTACTATTAATAAAACCTAAGGTATTGGTTAAGTTGGGTTAACAGGGTATGGCCCTAACCCAAGGACAAAAGGGTGAACAAACAAACCCTTGGGGATCTTGCCAAGTCGCAATTTGATCCCAGATCGAATGTTGGATGCATTCGGAGAGAATGATTCACTTTTTAACAGTTGGCCAAATAAAACGACCACTGGAATTGATTGTGCTTGTAATAGTTTAGAAAGCACTGTTTTCATTGTTTGCTCAAGGAACTAAAGGATGAAAAGATATCTAAATACTTCAGGTTGAAGGCCTGAAGGGAGAGGCAGCTTCAGTTACCCCCGACTGCCTGCCTGACCCTAACCAAGGGGGTTGTTGACCGCGCCGGGAACGTGGACCGAACCGGCCGCGAGAGGTCTTTCCGTTGAGCTCTACTTGGAGCAGGAGGACGCTTGGGTGCCAGGGGGGGCTCTGGCTGTAAATCCCTCACCTTCCAGGTCCTGCACAAGAGGCTAACGTGACTCAGGATTGGATCTCGGGGCCCGCATACTAGTCTACGGGCAGAAGCTTGGAATAGTGATCCCTGGCGGATTACTGGATAGCCTTCGGGCGGATTATGGACAAGCCTACGGGCGGAACTCCTTGTATTTCAAAGATAAAATGATGAAATCATAATAAAGAATTTGGCTGATATTGTTTTTCTATGTCACGTGATAAGATTACGTGAAGGAACTAGTGCTTAACAGGAGTAATTAAAGAAGCTGATTGTTATATGTCAAATTAATGTGTTAGATAATTACATAACTAAAACAAACTGAGAAAAGTGCGGAGGATGGGCCATGGGTCCATCCTACGGTTGGGTGGTTCCGGTTACCCGGGAACTTTTCTCAAAAATCTCGAAGAACAGCGGGAGGATCATCGAAAGCAATGACCTAGAATTATGTTTTACTCGATTTACGCTGTTTTAGGGGAACGGAATGGGATTATGCCTTATGGCTGAGAGGTTGAGTTTTGCAATCCTCTCGTTTCCCATTCTCCTTGAACCAAGTGCAGCGTGAATCCGCTTCGGACCTGGCATTTCTGCGTAAAGTAGTTCGCTCGGGTCTGACGCTAGTTGTTGCTAGCTAATGACCAAACAGGAAAACCCAAATTCAGGTCGATCCTAAGTGGGAACGGCCAGGATACTTCCGCTACGTGGCAGACGCGGGAAGACCTAGATCGCAAGTCCCATAACATTCCATGGGAGTGCCGGGCGGAGCTTTCTAGACATCCTTTCCGATGGATTGCTAAGACGTGTCCGGGATGATTCTAGTGGACACGTTACAGTTGGTATCAGAGCAAACCAACAAAGGACTTATTTTTAGGAAATTTTAATAAGACGAAGTAAAGCAAATGCTACTGTCCCAAACATTTCCTTATTTTCAATGCTGTCTTGCAGAATTATGAAGCATGGAACAAGTTCTTAGTGTTCCGAGTCATGTTTATGACCGCGATGCATTCCACGGATTATCGACAAAGGGTTGAGATGATGAACATCCTAGACCGCATTTACAATCCATCGCCTGTGTACGTGGAACAGAGATGGATGGGTGTTACAAGGATCTATTACATAACTGCCTATCAACGTGCGTACCTTCAAATTAACTTGAAGAGAATCAAGTGGATGGAGGATTTGAAGATCGTAAAGCTGTTCGTCTTTGTTGAGGCTCATGCGAATGCGTCCCTACAGGTCGGGGGTCTAAGGGTTAACCAGAATATGTATGTGTACGGAGAAGTGATTCAAAGAATCCCTGCCGACCGAATCAAGGTTTTGGGACGTCATGAGAAGAATGGATATCAAAGGAAAAGATACCCTAATCTTCCAATGAACTATCGATTCCTGAAAATCGATGACCCCAATCCGTACTACTACTCAGTTCCTGTAGCTGAATGCAACAATATCTTATTCTCCTCGAATTAATGTATCAACTTGTTCCATCGCCCCAAGAAATAATTGTACCTCGAAAGGGCTATGTTGATATGAATGGAATAATTTTTTTATTTATTTTTTTGTTAAAAAAATCAACGATTGTCTTGACTGTGAATATTGATAAAAGAAGTAAAGTGATTTGCTCACTTGGCTAAAGGAATACGCGGACGTAGTTCCTGAAAAGTTAACAGAACTCCCATTTCAAAGAGAAGTAGATCATGAGATCAAGCTAGTAATAGGAGCTGTGCCAATTGAGAAGAGACCCTATAGAATGTCTATACCGGAAGCAATTGAACTGAAGGAACAACTCAACAAGTGCTAGATCAAAGGGCTACATCCGTCCTAGCAGTTCACCATGGGAAGCACCAGTACTGTTCCAGAAAAAGAAAGATGGAACACTTTGGCTATGTATTGATTACAGAGGGTTGAATCAATCAATAGTCAAGAACAAATATCATATTCCTAGAATAGATGAGCTTCTTGATAGTCTTCAGGGTGCCAAGATTTTCTCCAAGATTATCTTAGGTCTGGTTACTATCAGATAAGAATCAAGGAAGAAGATATCCCAAAGACGATCTTCAACACTAGATATGGACACTTTGAGTTCTAGATATGTCATTCGGGATTACGAATGCGCCTGCCACCCTCAACAGGTTAATGCAGGATATCTTTAGGCCATATCTTGATGATTTCGTGCTTGTCTTCTTCGATGACACTTTAGTCCATTCTAAACAGGAAGAAGATCATGAACCTCAACTACGGATTGTCCTTGAGACAATGAGGTCTCATAAGCTGTATGTAAAAATGAAGAAGTGTGCATTCTTCAAGCGTCAGATTGAATATCTAGGAGGGAATATCAGTAGACCCAGCCAAAGTCAAGGATGTGCTTGAATGGCCAATTCCAATATCCGTTAATGAAATAAGTAGCTTTCTTGGCTTGACAGGATGGTATAGGGTCTTTATCAAAAACTATGCTTTGATTGCAGCACCTCTTACAGACTTACTAAAGAAGCAGACCTCTATTACATGGTCAACTTCCGAACAAAATAGCTTCGACCAATTGAAGCAATGTTTGGTATCAACACCTATTCTAAAACTTCCTGTCCTTAGTAAGAAGTTCGAGGTAGTAACTGATGCCAGCACGCTTGCCTTAGGATATGTGCTCATGCAAGAAGGACATCCAGTAGCATACTCTTCAAGGAAATTTAAAAGCCATGAGGAGAATTATGCTACCCATGATCTTAACTTTTAGTTGTCAAGCTTTGGAGACACTACCTACTGGGTAACAAGTTTACACTAGTGACTCATCATAAAGAGTCTCAAGTGGAACTTTACCTAGAACAAGCTCAACATGAGGCAAGGATCAGTGGATTGAAGTACTGGAGGAGTATGACCTTGAGATCATGTACCAACCTGAAAAGGAGAATGTAGTTGCTAATGCACTCAATCGCAAGGCATTCCTTAATTCACTAATCTTACAAAATCCATCAATAGCTAGATCTCTAGCTACAGAGGTGTCCATGCCAAACGACCTAATACTTGAGCTAGCTAGAGAAGAAGCATGCCATGATCCAGCCTATCAAAAGATGCTAAGGGAAATCTCTATCAAGGACCAGGAACAAAAGCTATAGGCCAAAGGTCATGAGTTCTCTGTCAATAATGGACTTGTCTACTACAGAACGAGGCATGTATACCAACAAGCCAGTCACTTAAGCAGAAGATATTGTGCAAAGCTCATGATTTCCCTTTCTCGGGACATCCAAGCTGCAAAGGATAGACAAAAAGCATACGCGGATTGGAAGTGTCAAGATAGAATATTTGAGGAAGGAGACATGGTCTTCATTCACAGAGATTGCAAGAAGCTAAGTCCAAGGTATGGTGGACCATATAAGATTCTCAAGTGCCTAGGACCTAATGCCTATAGACTACAACTCCCTGAGAACCTAAAGGTTCATAATGTACTCCATATCAGCCTACTGAAAAAGTTTGTACCTAATCCTAGCCATGTACTTGATGACCAACAAGTTGCAATGCCTAGTCAAGGAGTCCTTGAGCTAGGGCCTGATGGGATCTTAGATGTTAGGGAGAGACAAATGAGATCCAGATCCTTGAGAGAATGCCTCAACCAGTGGAAAGATTATCCTGAGGAGGATGCAACTTGGATAGATGAAAGCAGTCTCAACCATCAATATCCCCCAGTTTATCTCAAGATGAGGACATCTCGATTCCTCCAAGGGGGAGAGAATGTAATATTTCCGTTGTAAATATTTCCAACCCATATGATACTCATGCAAGGGAATGCCGGCATTGAATATTTGGACAGTGAAATTGTACAATCTCTATTGGCATGAACAAGACCAAAGTCAAGGAAACCCGTTTATGCTTGTGTGAACCCCCTCTTGGAATGAATCAAGATGAAATTTTGGATTTATGGCAATTTTTTTTATCCAGCCAACGATCGTGCTGGAGGAGAGAGAGGGGAGGTGCTATGACTTAGCATCCAGCTGGAGTTCATGGAAGGCTTGATGCTCATGCATCAGGCCGCGTGGAGGGAGGGAGGTACCTCTCCCTCTGGCTATAAAATCCAGGGCTATGGTAAGCACAACAGGGGGGGGCGGAGCGTAACGCTGCCCACGCCAAGGAAGGAAGCCATTGAGAGGGATCATGCTGTAGTGAGGACTGTGAGGGAGGTCATCATGAGAGAGGAGGGTTGCTGAGGCTATCATGGAGAGAGAGGAGGAAGCTTAGAGAGTCGTGACGCTGCCATTTGAGAGGGAGAGTAGAGCCGCCAAATTGCTGCTTCAATTCCGCCGCCTGTGCTCGAGGGACTGATCGAGGAGCCACATGCCAGGAGTCGAACGTCGCTGCAGCCCAATTTGATCGCCTTCCTTTTCCTCCACGTGTGGAAAGGTGGACCACAGAAGCTTCTCAGAAGCTTCTTGAGAAGCTTCTTAAGTCCCCTTAGGAAGCCCCCATTCCTGTGGGTTTCCTTAAGCCTTCTCTTGTAGGTTTTATATACCCCCTGCGGAATTTAAGAATCCCTTCCCATGGGGTTTCCCCCAAGTCTATTTTACCCTTCCCGTGGATTTCCCACCCAAGTCCCCATAAAGTCCCCCCCCCTTCTCGTGGATTCCCAACACAAGTCCCTTCCCACCAATCACCCATAAGCCTCCTAGGCTCGGATTTAAAGCCCCTTCCCACTACATTTCCGCCATAACCCCATCCCTATCAACCCCCCGAGGTCTTTGTAGAGAACAAGAGGGTTCCTTAACGCCCTTTCACACAGATCCTCCATAAGTCCATTTTTCCCCTGGCTTTGAAGAGGAAGCCTATAAGGCCCTTTCTACCAAATCTCCCATAAGGCCTCTAGGGCCAGATTTAAAGTCTCCACTCCCGCAAGGTCCATCACAAGATCCCTTTCACGAACCCTCTCTTTTTCCGAAAGAAAGAAGGCCCAAGCTCCGAATCCTAAGGCCTTCCATAAGCTCCAAATCCCATATACCCAAATCTTATAGGCCCAGGTCTCACAGGCCGGCCTTTTAAAGATCCGAAGTTCCATGAAGGTATCTCCTACGTACGAGGGAGAAGGGCAAGATCTTGAGGCTGCATACCAAGGCGAGTAAATTTATAGACCGCGAAGGCAAACCGGAAGCCAAAATCACGCCTACAATGGGCCCTAAAAAGTCACAAGATGCGCCTGCGGGAGGATCTTCTCCTAGTATTTACGTGGATATTTTCCGAAGTCCACAAGTCCAGGTTTTATCTATTTGGATTCCACACAAAAGTATTGAATTAGTCACGATAACTTCATGGATTAGGAAGCACCCATGCATGTTCAAATTCACCTAGTCAAGTTAAACGCAATTGGAAAATGAATTGGCTATTTGAACATTTACTAGAATTAGCTCAAGATATGAAAATTGGTCATTGGTACGTTTAATGGAATGAATGAAAAGAACATAAGGTGTCTATGCATTTTTAGGACCTTATCAGTAAGTTTCCTTTTGTGCATTCAAAAGTGACGAGCCTAGGACAACTGTTGCCTCATTACAAGGTTGGAATTATTGAGGTACACATTTTTACTAGGCATGGAAAGATTAATGGCATGTCACATTTTTAGATAAATCTTCTTGGTAATGATTCATTAAGGAAGTCGTTATCACCCGTAGGAAATAGCAAAGCATGGGAATAATTCTAGGGGCTGCATTAAATAGGTTAACTCTAGCTTCAATTGGCATGAATCTCATTTAACTACGTGTAGTTAGGAAAGGATTGCATGTTGCACATTCATCATACGTAAGAACTTCATTCATCAAGAGATGTAGTTAGGGAAAGGTTGCATGGTTTATCAAAGCATGAGATTCTAAAGTGTAGACAACAAGGTTGTAGGCATGATTATTTGATGTAAGTCCTGGTAGGCCCTAGGAAAGTTAGTATCCAGATTATCATGCATTTTTACTTTACCAAGGAAAGATAGGGTTATTGTGAACCATGTGATGCGTAGAAGCAATGAATCACATGTTTACATGTATTGGTGTAGTTGTAACTATTTTTCCTCCTTTAGAAATAGTTTATTATCTCTAGGAAAGGTTCATCCTTGTCGCAAGACAAGTATATTGAGTTGTCTAAATCACCTAACCCACAAGGGATTCATATGGGCATGGTTCAGTCGATATGACAAATATCCCAAGTGCTAACTAGGGTTTAGCGCGATAAGGATTCGACCTAGTTTTACACTTGTTGCCAAGTCAAAACCCTCAAACCCAAAGATCATACCCACATTCACGAAATGTTGAGTCAATTGGATGCTCATGCATAAAACGATCTAAGGTTTCTATCCTAAGGATCACTCGTTCAAATGATGAAACTCCGACTGAGTTGGAAATTCCTAGGACCGTGGCCTAATATAATTAGGAATGGGTTGGGTAAGAAGACACCCTAAACCCTGCTTCTCGACTGGAGGTAATTCCGTGACCAGAAAACGCCATTCAATGGGTGAAATGATCCCGTGGAATAGATGCAACACATGTGCAAAAAGTTGCAACATCGCATAGACTTGTGATTTGTTCACAAGAGAGTTTTGCCATTTCTTGAAATGAGGTTGGCAAGTTATTGCGCAAATTTAACTTACAAGAGGATGAGTAATCATCCTGTTACATCACCTTTCTTGGGGAATAATTGCCAAGAAAAAGGGAAGTTAGGTATTTGCCTGGAAGCAATTGACCAAGCAATAAATTGAAGCGACATGGTCGCCAGGATTTACTATTAATAAAACCTAAGGTATTGGTTAAGTTGGGTTAACAGGGTATGGCCCTAACCCAAGGACAAAAGGGTGAACAAACAAACCCTTGGGGATCTTGCCAAGTCGCAATTTGATCCCAGATCGAATGCTGGATGCATTCGGAGAGAATGATTCACTTTTTAACAGTTGGCCAAATAAAACGACCACTGGAATTGATTGTGCTTATAATAGTTTAGAAAGCACTGTTTGCATTGTTTGCTCAAGGAACTAAAGGATGAAAAGATATCTAAATGCTTCAGGTTGAAGGCCTGAAGGGAGAGGCAGCTTCAGTTACCCCCGACTGCCTGCCTGACCCTAACCAAGGGGGTTGTTGACCGCGCCGGGAACGTGGACCGAACCCGCCACGAGAGGTCTTTCCGTTGAGCTCTACTTGGAGCAGGAGGACGCTTGGGTGCCAGGGGGGGCTCTGGCTGTAAATCCCTCGCCTTCCGGGTCCTGCACACGAGGCTAACGTGACTCGGGATTGGATCTCGGGGCCCGCATACTAGTCTACGGGCAGAAGCTTGGAATAGTGATCCCTGGCGGATTACTGGATAGCCTTCGGGCAGATTATGGACAAGCCTACGGGCGGAACTCCTTGTATTTCAAAGATAAAATGATGAAATCATAATAAAGAATTTGGCTGATATTGTTTTTCTATGTCACGTGATAAGATTACGTGAAGGAACCAGTGCTTAACAGTAGTTATATGTCAAATTAATGTGTTAGATAATTACATAACTAAAACAAACTGAGGAAAGTGCGGAGGATGGGCCATGGGTCCATCCTATGGTTGGGTGGTTCCGGTTAGCCGGGAACTTTTCTCAAAAATCTCGAAGAACAGCGGGAGGATCATCGAAAGCAATGACCTAGAATTATGTTTTACTCGATTTACGCTGTTTTAGGGGAACGGAATGGGATTATGCCTTATGGCTGAGAGGTTGAGTTTTGCAATCCTCTCGTTTCCCATTCTCCTTGAACCAAGTGCAGCGTGAATCTGCTTCGGACCTGGCGTTTCTGCGTAAAGTAGTTCGCTCGGGTCTGACGCTAGTTGTTGCTAGCTAATGACCAAACAGGAAAACCCAAATTCAGGTCGATCCTAAGTGGGAACGGCTAGGATACTTCCGCTACGTGGCAGACGCGGGAAGACCTAGATCGCAAGTCCCATAACATTCCATGGGAGTGCCGGGCGGAGCTTTCTAGACATCCTTTCCGATGGACTGCTAAGACGTGTCCGGGATGATTCTAGTGGACACGTTACAGAGAGAGAGAATGCACTCTCCCTCCCTCTCCCTCTTCCTCTCTTTCTCTTTCTCTCCCTCTCTCTCCCTCTCCCTCTCTTTCTCTCTCATTTCCTCTCCTAAACAAGCAAAAGAGAAAGTGATTTAAACCTTAAACAAGCAAAAGAAAGAGAGAGGGGGACTCACCGATGAGATATGGCGAATGTGGGGCGGCTCCTCTTTGCGATGAAGGCTCCTCCTCTCCTTCGCGAACAACGGCGGCGGCAGCGGCAAGTCTTCTTCCTCTCCTTCTCTCACGACAATCGCTCTCTCCCTCGCTCTCACTCTCAAAACACAAAATGTGCAAACGCGAAATGAAACCGCGCTCGGTTTCGGCCCGCTTTTTTCCATGTGGAGCATCGCTATTGGCGTCGCTATTTTCATCGCAAAAAGCGACGCAAATAGCGACGCCAATAGCAACGCCAATAACGACGCCAAAAGCGACGCCAATAACGACGCCAAAAGCAACGCAAATAGTGATGCCAATAGCGACGCCGCTACTCGTCGTCGCTAATCGGCGTCGCTACTAGCTCAAATCCTTGTAGTGTTATATCCTTGAATATGCTTGGATCTCTGAGTATATTCAAGTCCAACTAGAGAAAATATAGAAAACTTTTAAGAAAAGAAATCTAAAAAACCTTCAAAATCCCTTTGGATCCAATTTACTATTAATATTTAAGAAATGACTAGAAGAGATGAGCTAGAATATAACATTATGCAAATACAAATTTGCATAGATTATAGAACTCGAGCCTGAAATTTATTTATGATTTTAACTAGCATGCTTGGATCACAGTATACTAAGATTATCAAAATTGAAAATACTTAGAAGTTTAACAAAGGTTTGTATTCGCTCTTTATAATTTTTTTAAAACAAGGATTCCACTATCTCAAGGATATGTGGAGAAGAAAATTGTTTCTATGTCATGCATTGCTCAATACGATTCCTGACTTTTCTATTATCTAACTTCAAATAGAAGTTTTAGAGGGGCTCATTGGACATTAAGTGGATTTCTTGTCTCAAAAAAGAAATGGGCCAATGACTCTCTAAATTGACTACAAAAGGATTATGACCTTTCCACAAGATAACCACATCTATGAGAGCTGTATGTGTCTCATCTCAAGTATCTTGATCCAATATGATCCACTCCCCTCGCAAAAGTCACCATCTTTTATATCGAAATTGAATGCACATAGTTTGTCTAGTGATGAAATACCTGTAATTTATAATTTTTAAAAAAGGTAAGTAAATGTGACCAACACAACAATTCATCTAAGCAAGACCTATGTCAATTAAATCAAGGCATGCAAAGTAGTAAAAAAATATTTGCTTGAATGTAAGACCAAATTGGTGTTCTTTTAACTTGCCAAGACTCACTTAATAGCTTACTCATCCATTCCTCAGATGGACACTTGCATTGATAAGTAATATTTGTTTTCTTTAGAATATCACATGAACCAAACAAATATACAAACAATGAGAATGAAATAAACCGACTAAGATACATATCTTTGGAGCCTATGGTGGATTTCATAGCACTATTTATGTCAGATTTTATCTTGGACTTACATGCTTCTAACAACTCCAAGCTACCAATCAACCATTCACCATTAGATAGTGGTGGCAATGGGACATGCTGCAATCTTTGGCTTTCTACTACATACAATGAGTTATAAAAAAAGATATTTTGAGTCGTAAGTTGACTTGTAGAGTTATTATCATAGATCAAAGAACCTATGTCTTCATGCCAAACATGTATCTTGGTGATCAAATATTTCACATTCTGCCATTCATTCAAAGTCGATGGGGATATAGATGTCAGTAAAACAAGATTGAATTAGAACATTGCAAAGATTTTTAAAAACATCTTTGATGCAAAAGAATAAACAATGATAAATTTTAAAAACTTATTATTTTGTTTATAATTTGCAATGTAGTTCTTGCCATGTACAAAGATTTGTTTTGGCATGTAAATATGTTGGATCAACACTTCTGTTACTGTACTTATTTCATTAAGTACTTTTCTGAACTCTAAAATTCTACATTTCCAATGTTTACTAGGGTTTGCAGCATCCTTACACTTGACCTTGAAACTGCCTCAAGTACTTGGGTGCATCCAAATCCAATCCAATTACTGCCACTATCTTTCCTATTGAAGACCTCAACTACAAGTATGTTACTGATGTTTTTCCTCTGTGAAGACATCTATAATAACCAAATGAAAAAGTCACCTATCAGCATGTATATAATTTGCAAATGTTCTCTCGAAATGAAATGAAATTTAAATGGAGCAATATTAAAAAAACATTTTACTTATAATTCTTTTCAGAAAGAAGCCCTGAGATGTTGAACAACAAGTTGACTTATAACAAGACCATTGTTCCTTCACTAACAAATTCATGGAGTACAAAAACAAAAGAGCTCTTGAGTCAAAGCATAAATATAACTTACATAGGCTTTGTCCAAATGAGTTGAAATTCAACCATGGAGAAATAGAAAAAAAAGACAATATACTAGTGGCTCTCTTTGCAAAGAAGCCTAAAGATATTGAAGAAGTTGAGTTTAAAAAAAATCATTATTCTTCACCCTCGGAGATTCTTGGAGTACAAGAATAAATGAAAGCTCAGTATGCATATAACTTGCATACATTTTATCCGAACAAGATAAAATTTAACTATAGAGCAACAAAAAAACAAGACAACAAACCTGTAACTTTGTTTATCGAGAAACCCTAAGATGTCGAAGAAGAAGTTGAGTGTTCAAGTGATCATTATTCTTGACTGTAAGAGACTCCTAGAGTACCAAAACAAAAGAAATTACATGTTAGAGAATTTACATTGATATATGATTAGGCTTAGAAGGGGTGGGTCAAAAGCTTATTGTGCTTAAAGATGTCCCTCAAGTTAGAGCCATCTTTAAAATCAAAATTTGAAGTATGTAATCATGTGTTGGAGGGTATTTTCAATATTATTTTGCATATAATCATTTTGTGTTTATGGTGATTTCTTTTTCACATGTAAATTGGACATATCATTGGATTAGTTGTTTTTAGATGCATCAATATGTCGTGTAGAGCCCACATTTTTTTTAAATGATTTACGTGGGCCATTCCAATGAATGAATGATTGGGTTTTAGTTTGTAAGAAGAGTTAAAGAATCAGGGGACTCACCCCCACAACCCATATGTGGAAAACAAGATAAACCAAAACATTCACCCCCCACAACCAACATGTGGTTGCATACATACTCAACTCATTTACAAAATCATTATTAGCTTGGTCAGACTAATTTACCAATAATACATTCTCATTAAGTTCTAAATGTAATTCATTATTATTGGTTCAAGAAAGTATGTGTTTTATCTTATATCACATTTTGAAACTCTACCCCATATTTGAAGATATATTATGTGATGTTTAAATAGTCAATTATGCATTAAATGATGACTTGTGGAAATATTTCTTTAAATTCTTTATTACCTCATAAATGACCTCATATAAACACCCATGACTGGTCTTTGTAGCACTATATTTTATCATCATTATCACCTTGCTATTTAAACAAAGACTAGGAATTGAATATGGCAGTACAAGTGGTACATTCAACAAGCCTATTGATGGATACAACTTCTTTGAAGTGGTCATGCATAGGTTGCATTGTTGTTTCAAAAAATGCTCAAGATGTTAAGAATGATGATTTTTGGCATATTTCTACAATTAATATTAGCACTGCCATTGGTATGAAAAGTTAAGATTAGTTGGTAGTAGTTGTATCACCCATGCATTTGTGCTATCTATGACACATTTCAAGCTCTTGGATTTAGCTTGGGTGTAAGAGTTTTGTAGTCTGTAGTAGATTTAGTGAGTTGTACAAAATATGTTGGTAGTTTCTCTTGAACATCATTTGTGTAACTTTGGTCAAGTTAATGTATAACTTGCAACCATTTTGAATGATTGTATTAAATTTTATCATTTTGATGCTTAAGTGAAAAGACCAATTCGGAATTAAAAATTGAGTACCTCAAGGGTCCATGACCCATTGCTATGAAAGCATCAATATTATCCAACATGGTGTGCATGGCAAGCCCATGTGAGAGTGTAGCCATTGATCATGCATGACCTATTGACTTGTATCTTTAGCTAATAATATGTTCAAATAGTAAGTAGTTTGTTGGTTAAAGTTACTTTTAAGATCAACCATCAATATAGTGTACTCATAATAGTAATTGGAAACTATACTCAGGAGGAGTATGAATGACAAACTAGTGCATCTTTGTTGTATATTGCTTTGACATTCTAAGTAATTGAAGATTTGAGTGGAGATTATGAATGGGACTTTTTTTACTTTTTTTGCATTTAAAAAAAAACAATAGGTTACATTAGACTTCTTTGTCATGAAGAGGACAGGAGAGGGAGAAGAAGAGAAGAGGGAGAGAGTGAAGAAGACAAAGAAAGACTGTAGGACGAGAGAGAAAAAGAAGCCACGAAAGCTAGGAGAAGGAGATGAAGATGAAAGGAGACTTGTATTATAATCTGATGATAAAAAATCAAGTCCCTAACACTTTATATACTAGCTAGTGTAGCTATTATTTCCCCATTATTAAATCCCTCTCTCTTACATTCCATCTCCACCGGAAGGTTTTTTCCCTCAAAAACAATTTGGGCACTTATGATGGCTGGGCAAGAGCAGATTAGAGTACTACTCTGTTGCATTATTACAGGGGTATACTAATGAATGAAGGGGTATTATTGTGTATGATGGGTCATTGGGTATATATAATACATGGGCCTTATTGGGGAATTATAAAAATGATTTTTTGACCCAAATATCTTGAGTAAATGCCAGTTGCAAATAGTAGACATCAAGTTGTTTACTACACGGCCCTGCTATAGTAAATCTCTCATAACTTTCTATAGGAGATTCTGATCGAGGCATGCTACACATCAAAATGGAGCTCTTGGAAAGTGCTTTCAGCCCATATGGGATGGGTTTGGTTGCTCAAAGTTTGAAGTAAAATTTGGTGTAAAATATAAGTGAGTTGTGTGCAATCTTCCTTGCACTAAAATATGGCCATAGATAACTAATATTTAGCAAAAAGAGTCTACTAAAAAATATGGATGCTTGTCTAAATGAGATCCCAAGCAATCCATTAACCTTGTGGATCAAAAGGTATTCGGTCATAATGATTTTCCAAGAGAAGAGAGTGCCCATCAACCACATACTCCAATCCACCTGGATCAAATGGATACAATGAAGTATCCCCATAATCAAGTCCATAATCACATCCATAATCTCCCGGATCATAGGGAAGCACAATGCTATCTTCATATTCATGTATGCCCAAATCATGTATTATATCATCAATCGGACATATGCCAATCATCATAACCATGATCAAGGGACTCATTATCAAATGCATTCAATGGCTATTGTAAACCTTGATTAAGTGTAAATTGATGCTTAAGAATATCATCATGAGGTTTCTCCAGAGTCTAAGAGCTTCAGCATAACCATCTACATCTATGAGTGACTCATGTGATTCATTAGCTAAGATGTCACCAGCTTATACATCCTCGGGGGGTTCACTATATTTATATTCTCTATATAACATGAATTCATGGCCTATTTATAAATATCCTAATCTGTGAATTTTTCTTGAAGAAAACACAACCCTTTTCTATTCAATCTATAAGTAACCCCTTTATATGATACCCTTCTATATGTAAAAAATGTATAAAAATTGTATTTTAAAAACCCCTTATTTTGAACTCACGTTATATAAACATATATTTATGAGTAACCCCCCCGAGTGTACATTTTGCTCTTTAGTATTTCCTTCTTGTACATCTTCTTGGTCTTCATGCTCATCTTCTTGTTGATCATGTTGCTCATTATCCCCAGTCTTGTTGTTAAGCTTGCTCATTGCTCTCTTCTTCATCATCAACACTTTGAAAAGAGCTCATAATTGCATTTGGGTAATCATGAGGTATCAACTGATTGGGATATAGGAGACCATGATAGTTATGAACTTGCTATTGATCAAAGCTAGAAGAGTACTGATAACTCGAGGGGTTCACTATAAGTATATTCTCTATATAACATGCGTTCATGGCCTATTTAGAAATATCCTAATCTATGAATTTTTCTTGAATAAAACACAACCCTTTTCTATTCAATCTGTAAGTAGCCCCTTTATATGACACCCTTCTGTATGTAAAAAAAGTATAAAAATGGTGTTTAAAAGACCCTTTATTTTGAAGTCATGTTATATATACATATATTCATGAGTGACCCCCCTGAGATTGATAAGCATGACCATTATTGTCACATGCATAAGAAGTGGGTTACTCAATTAAGAAAGGCCCAAGTTCATTGGAATGATACTTTGCATTATGACATGGTACATCATGTTTATAAGCATGAACATGCTGTCCAGATGTACTTGCATACTTCTCATGTTCATTTGCATGTTGTTGCTATTCATATTTTTAAGATGCATGCATATCATAGTGTGTACCATCAACACATACATGTTGGCCATAAGCATAAGCATTAACATGCTATCCAGATGTACTTGCATTCTGCTCATGTTCATTTGTATTTTGTTGCTATTCATATTTATAAGATGCATGCAGATCATAGTGTGTACCATCAACATATACATGTTGGCCATAAGCATAAGCATTAACATGTTGTCCAGATGTACTTGCATACTACTCGTTCATTTGCATGTTGTTGTTGCTCATATTCATAAGATACATGTAGATCATAGTGTGTACCATCAACATATACATGTTGGCCATAAGCATAAGCATTTGATTCAAGTCTTGCTCCTTTTTCTCTGTCCGCCTTCATAAGAGCAATATACCGATCAATTAAAGCTCCAAATTTGTCAATATTAGCTTGTGTTTGAAGACAACCTTGTTCACTGGAGCTAGAGCTATTTATCTACGTTGCCATTGTAATGAAGTTACTTTCAGAATATTCCAAAGCATGGTAGAAGCCAGCTACATTAGCATCATGTGATCATGGATCTTCAAAGAATGCATAGGTATCTCATGGTTCTGCAATTGACTGTAGATTGTCACAAGGCAGCAAACATGTGGCAGAGGTCACATGGCAGCAAAAATCTGACACAGGTGGATGATAAATGTTGCAAGAATCCCTTTAGGTGATAGTAATGTGGTCAATAATTACTCCAGCTGGATTACAATCATCTTCATCTCAATATATCACCAATCTACAGTTTGCATTCCAAATAGCTGTGACCCAAAAGGAAGTACATACAGTGGATCAAATGCTGTCTCAAATGGTTTTCATCAATCACACCAAGACCTTTGTCAACTCATGTAGATATGCTTTATAAATGATATGCCATGCTCATCTTAGCATGTAATAAACACACACATAACTGGCCTTCCTACAAATGCCTCAATTCTGAATGATGAATCAGGTTCTGTTCCTTGTCATATGATGAGCCACACTAGAAACTCAAAGTTCAATCCTTCATAACCTACTTAGGGAAACTCAACTTAATCACTCTGCCCAATTCTCAAAAGCATGCCGTTTCTCCTATTGAAGTTCAGCTCTGTAGATTCCCAAAGTTGGAATACCATTACTACAACTAGCATATCCACAGTTATCATTGCTCCATTGAATGGGGACTCAACTCCTATTGGCATATATTAGCAACACAAAGACATTCCTAGGCATCTGTGCTTCCAATTCCAAGTCCTCATCACTTTAGTCTCTGAAACTCCAAGCTTCAACATTGGTTGTGTGATTCATGTCTAACAAACCAACATTGACTGCCAATAGTCTTTAGTATAATGTGGCAACAACATCAGAGTAGTGTTTTAGTGTTTTCCACTACATCTTGCTTCTTTTAATGAATCTGCAGATTGCAGCATCATTAGCTGCCTGATTCAACACAAGCAACAGCCACTTCAAGTGCAACGAAAGTAAACAATAGACCTAAATTTGACAGCTTCAAGATCTGATTCAGCGATTCTATGTACAACAGTTGCCTAATTTACCACAGATTTTACGATACTGCCTTAACACTGTGGATCTTCAGAGTGCGCTCACAAAGGTCTAGATAATAGGTTGCCTACAACAATCATGTTTTAAATGAAATCTGTGCTATATTGAATGACCAAGTTTCAGAATAACTTGCAATTGAACCTAAAGCTGAAGATCAACAGACCAGTGCATGCAGCACACCTAACGTTTACCAAAACAAGTCTGTGTTCTCATGTATGTGAATTGCTTTCTATCAGGTATGAAGAATCACTAAGCAATTTCTCAGTAGATTCTTTTGTGCCTTTTTTGGTTGGACTTCTGAATCATGAGTACAACCTTGATATGATGCTTCTAGCAGCTCAAGAAATTACCCACCTATGCAATGTCTTATAGAGATCATGTGCTATTGTAGTACATTATGGTGCAGTTCCTTGCTTGTGTGCATGTTTGTTGACTATAGAATACATTGACCTGGCAAAGCAATCCTTGCAAACTCTTGAAAAGATTTCTCATGAGCATCCAACTGGCTATTTACGAGGAGGAGCACTATTGGCTGTTTTGTCATACCTCGACTTTTTCTCCACTGACGTGCAGAGAGTTGTTGTTTTAACTGTTGCGAATATATGCTGACAGTTGCCTTTGAATGCCTCTAATTGTGTGGTAGAAGTTGTTCCCATCCTGGCAAAACTTCTTCAGTACCATGACACAAAGGTTGTAGAACATTCTTCAGTTTGCCTGACTTGTATAGCAAAGTCTTTTGCTTTGTCTTTTGAAAAGCTAGACATGTTGTGCTCTCATGGCTTGATACCTCAAGCTATGCGCCTCATCTTTGTCAGTGCTCCTAGCAATGGAATGGTTTCACAAACTTCTCTCAACAATTCAACTTACACGCGTTTGATACGGTTGTTATCCACTTGTGCAAACCATCAACTAGAGGTAGTATTTCTACATCCATCTTGGATACATATTTGGAAGATTGCTGTGGAGGATCAATATTTTCCCAAAGCTCCTCAATTCAGCAAGTTGGAAACCATGGTGTTTTTTTTCTAACAGTAAAGGTTCAGCCACTTGTCCTGAGAGAAGCTTCCATCTAAGGATACAAGTGATGAGAGGTGAGACTCAGGATTGCAAATTAATCAAGGAACAATGTTTGCATTTTGGATGATGCATGGGCTCAAATCTACATTTTTTCTCAAATCATGTATGATTGAGCACATAGTTCATCTTTAGAAGCATGATTTTTGGTAGGACACTTTGCATTGAAACAAAGTCGAGTACATAGGAAAAATCATTATTCTTTGCAAAACATAAGGGATGCCTAAGTTTATTTACAAGGATTATTATAGTTGGAATCTCAAGCTTTGTACTTAGATGGCTTCTATTTTGATTTAGCACTATCCTTAGTTAATGGCTTAGTCATACATTGCCAAAAAGTACAAGTTCCTAAGTTTCCTGAATGCATTGGGAAAGTCTATATTTTATATTGATATTTGTTATTATAATAAGCCATGTCATGTGAAGAAAGCAAGGGACCAAAGACAAAGAAAAAATTTGTTGGAGGGTGTTGAGTAGCATATTACACAAGATTTCAATAGTGGAAAGTCTTGTGCATATGGATTAATGACATTTGAAAGAGAGCAGTTTGTGGAAGAAATACTGGCCCAAGGTAGGGTGCATCAAGGGGATGGGAAAAAGCATATTCCAGAGCACTCAAATAGGTGAAGGTAATTCATTACCAAGAAGCAATGAGGTCAAGCAAGAGAGACTCTAACATGTTACCTAGGATGGGCTCCAAGGTTCTTCATGACCAAAGTGAAACCAAAAGTAATGGATGCAAGAGCAAGCATGGCCTTTGTCTGATAGAGCATGCAAGTTTGATGAGTTTTCTTTTAGTTTCAATGGTGGAAAGGATTCTATGGTCTTACTAAATTTTTTTAAGGTAGGGTATGTGGCAACAAAGTCCAAATAAGGATTTAATAATGGGCAATGTTGTGCCATCATCCAAGTGTGGCATCCCATCTACACTATCTACTTTGGGAGTTTAGATGCTTTCCTAGAAATTAAATAGGAAGGAAATATGATTTGAAGCTACATCTTTCATGTGAATTAGATTGATACTAGACTAGTCTTACATGAAAGATGAGTGTGGCCTCAAAAGAGGTGTTGAGCTGGCATTTTGAGCAAATGAGTGAGTGGCATATCAATCCCATTATGCTCAATGACTTCATCTTTGTGGATCATCGTCAATGAAGATTATTAGATTCGAATTACTAGAAGATACCAACCATCCACTACAAGATATAGGCCTTATACCGACGTTAAAAGTGACAAAAATGTAAATAACAAAATTTACCCCCGTCGTTGCAAAAATCATCGTTATTAGTGACGCCATAGAACAGTGGCTATCAATGTCAGTATTAGCATCCTTATTTGTGTCGGTATCACTGATACTGACACAAATAATAACACTGATACCGATGCTTTGCGATGCTAATAATGACGCCAATAATGACATGTGCAACAAATTTGCAACTCTAATAGAAACAGTAACAGGGAAAAAAAATTTGTGTCAAGGAAGCCACATATAGCACTGTGTGCTTTATTTGGGCCATACAAAATAGTTTCTGCACTGTGTATAATACTCGTGTAAACAAAAACAAATTATACTCAAATTATAACACTGATACATGAAATAAATACATGATTGTATAATAAAAGCGATTGGTAAAATCATGATAAGATATCACTACTACATAGAAAATGTCTACATAGATCAGATGACCAAAAAAGAAAGGTGTGTGAGCTCCAGGGATCCAACGGTGAGCTACATATCCTCGCCATCTGAAAGCTCATCCCGCCGCAAAGAAGCATCAAACAGACATTGCAAAAAAATAAACAACAACACATCAGTCCACCATACAATAATGCATTCTAATTAAACATGGTAACTACAGGCAAGAAAGATGAGGGACTTACAAGGCCGTCGCGTTTATATAATCGGTCAATCAATGCAGTGAGACTGTGCCTCTCTGCATATGATCGGATTGCGATTTGTAATGAAGTGCTGCAAAGAAAACAAAATACTAACTGTTAGAAATGTGATTGTTAATACAAATGATATTGCAAAAAAAAGAGCAAGCAAAACAAAAGAAAAACTTATAAATTCCTCTAGATATGTCCTGTGTCCGCCACTCCCAAGATGATGGACCACTCCGGCCTTTAGTCATGCCCTCGCCGCCTCGCGCTACTGACTCCAACGTCCTAGAGAATATGTAGCCTCCTCCCTTAGCTGAAACTAGTCGTCCACGTCTAGCCACTCGGGCTTTACAGCCCCACTCTTGAGTGCCTTGCGTGCATCCAATCATCTGTGTGACATATATGCATGCATGCAGTCCATCATCTAGCCCCTGGAAAATCTATCTACTGAGGATGGAACCGGAAACTTCTCATGCAAGGATGCTACTATCTAGTCCTTGCTCCCCTCTGGTATGTTTTTCCAATGATCTAAGACATGTCGAAAAACTTGTTGACACAACTCTCTCATGCGAGCCATCACCCTCCTCCCCTCATCATTCATGATGATGGCTCCTGACCTATCATCAACAAGATAGGAATATCCCCCTAGGATATGCCTAAGATGGGTTCTCTCCCACCTACATCCATGCTCCTGGGTATATCTAGGAGACCCTTGTGCATCCGGTGTACCGACCGGGGTAATATCTGTCGGAGTGGTACCCATAGGGGTGCCACTTGCAAACGGTCAGAGTAACTAGAGTAGACGTCCCCATAGGTGTGACAAATCCTAGAGGTGACACAACTCTAGCAGAATGACGACACGAAGACACCGCGTCCATGCCTCCACAACATTCACCTGAGCCATGCTCCCTAGAACCGCCACAAGAGCGAGGAGTCACACTTGTATCATGTGCCGACCACGGGCTCATTACCTCTGTATCTCTACAGTATCCCCCTGACCCTGAAGCACTCCCTCCCTCTAGCCCAAGTCTAGAGCATCGACCTCGTCTGCTTAAAGCTGAAGCATCCGATCGTGCCAAAGTAGATCTAGCAGAGCGGCCTGATGATATCTGAGACAGCTCCTGGTTTGCCATGTCTCTGAATCTCGCGATCTGATCTGGAGACATGCGCATGAAGTTATCTTGCAACTCCTCATCGCTCATCCCTCAACTCATTCTGAAAATGTCACCTACACAGATAAAAAATAATGTTAGCATAATCAATTTAAATCATACATAGCATGGTAATATAAATCTTAAAAAAATAATCTCACTTAAAATGCATATCTTATGTACCCTTATAAGTGATTAGTCAACAAATTGAGTAAGTGGATGCTCCAAGTATGAAGTATCCTATGGTTCCATGTCAATCTCCTGACACAACTCTACATACACTGGAAGGTCGATAGATATGTCATCACAAAAGGATGAGTTCACCTCGTTCTCAAAGAATTCTTAGACTCATGTATTTCTATCATTGTTAGCAGATGATGGCTCCTCTACATGCTCCAAGCTTTTGGTGGCCTCCACCCCTTGCAATTTCGACCCCTCTATTTGCATATTGTCCTCATCTATGCTTGTAGCATCACTTTGATCATATACTCTCGCACTTCAGGGAGTTGAAGGTATAACATACCACCATCTAGGTTGTCGGGGGTTTGAATAGAAGTTTACATATTCATAAACATGTACAAGAGAGATTAAATTATTGTGTCATATACCATGTCGTAATACAATTAACAAACAAATAAGTTCATGCACCTATTCACAATGGGCCGGAAAGACAAAGGTGTCGTGCAAATCTATCCATTTTTTTTCGGAATCTATTTCAAGAAATCGAGATGGAACTTGTCGAACTATTGCTCTAGCTCCTTCAAGTACCACTTTGAATCACTGCACATCAAATAGTATCATGGACAAGGTACAGTAATCCACGGTAACAATACTTTGCAAGTTCCTAAAATACTCCATCTCATCTATAACCATGTTTGGATCTGTTGCTCGTCACCGGCTTTCTTGCTTGAACCTTGCAATGATACCATAGTCCATTGTGGAGTGCATTTTGTCAATACACTCCACGCGAAAATGCCATCCGTGTGACCATGTTGCACTATATATTTTGTACTATACATTGAGATACTCAAATTAGTTCTCGTATATAAAATATAGATATGACGAATCCTAAACACCTCATCACCTTTGGACTACATCCCCTTGAGAATTCCCACTCCTCCATTGAGACCTCTGCCCCTTCCCGAGATGCTACGGTCAAAGCTCCATGCAACCATCGTGTTGATATGAACTGCAGCATCTCCTCCATGGCCTCGGGATATCGAATAAATTGATGGTGCATACTACGTCAAAATTCAAATCGCGCTTCCTCTCGATATTGCCTAACGATTTGGTACTTGGTGAGCCACGTCTCCATAGAGGCATAGTGCAACATACAAAAGCGATTCACATTCTCCTCCATTGCAGCATCCATTCTTTTTTCTACCCCATTTCCAACCACCACATCTCCGGTCAATGTATCATCATCCTTCAGCGACCATAGCATTTTGTTGTCTGGATCCACCATTGGTAGCCATTGTGAAATATAGACAATCGACGTTTTCATCTAATTGCAAGCTTGTATTGACAGCAAGGACATGGGACATGCTGATTAAGATACGCCTCATAATTTTGAACACCAAGATCTTCATCGTTTTCCATTTTGTCTACGTTATGACAAACAATTTGTTTTTATTATCATTATGTTTTTATTTCTTAAATTGTTCTCCTCTCCTTCCATCTCTCTCTCTTTTCCTATGTTACGACTACGACCACGACCATGACCACGACCATGACTATGACTACGACTATGGCTATGACGACCACGACCATGGCCACGACCACGACCATCATGACTATGACTACAAGTACGACTACGACCATGACTAGGACTACGACTATAACCAAGACCACGACCACCAATATGACTATGACTACCACGACCACGACCATGACCACGACCACGACCATGACTACGATGACCACAATCACGACCACGACCATGACCACAACCACGACCATGACTACGATGACCACGACCACGACCATGACCACGACTATGACCATGACTATGACTATGACTACAACTACGACCATGACCACGACCACGACCACGACTACGACTACGACCACCTTGTGCATCCGGTGTACCAACCGGGGTAATATCTGTCGGAGTGGTACCCATAGGGGTGCCACTTGCAAACGATCAGAGTAACTAGAGTAGACGTCCCCATAGGTGTGACAAATCCTAGAGGTGACACAACTCTAGCAGAAGGACGACACGAAGACACCGCGTCCATGCCTCCACAACATTCACCTGAGCCATGCTCCCTAGAACCGCCACAAGAGCGAGGAGTCACACTTGTATCATGTGCCGACCACGGGCTCATTGCCTCTGTATCTCTACAGTATCCCCCTGACCCTGAAGCACAGTATCTCTACAGTAGATGACATTTTCAGGATGAGTTGAGGAATGAGTAATGAGGAGTTGCAGGATAACTTCATGCGCATGTCTCCAGATCGTGCCAAAGTAGATCTAGCAGAGCGGCCTGATGATATCTGAGACAGCTCCTGGTTTGCCATGTCTCTGAATCTCGCAATCTGATCTGGAGACATGCGCATGAAGTTATCCTGCAACTCCTCATTACTCATTCCTCAACTCATCCTGAAAATGTCATCTACACAGATAAAAAATAATGTTAGCATAATCAATTTAAATCATACAGAGCATGGTAATATAAATCTTAAAAAAATAATCTCACTTAAAATGCATATCTTATGTACCCTTATAAGTGATTAGTCAACAAATTAAGTAAGTGGATGCTCCAAGTATGAAGTATCATATGGTTCCATGTCAATCTCCTGACACAACTCTACATACACTAGAAGGTCGATAGATATGTCATCACAAAAGGATGAGTCCACCTCGTTCTCAAAGAATTCTTAGACTCCTATATTTCCATCATTGTTAGCCGATGATGGCTCCTCTACATGCTCCAAGCTTTTGGTGGCCTCCACCCTTGCAATATCGACCCCTCTATTTGCATATTGTCCTCATCTATGCTCGTAGTATCACTTTGATCATATACTCTCGCACTTCACGGAGTTGAAGGTATAACATACCACCATCCAGGTTGTCGGGGGTTTGAATAGAAGATTACATATTCATAAACATGTACAAGAGAGATTAAACTATTGTGTCATATACCATGTCATAATACAATTAACAAACAAATAAGTTCATGCACCTGTTCACAATGGGCCGGAAACAAAAAGGTGTCGTGCAAATCTGTCCATTTTTTTTCCGAATCTATTTCGAGAAATCGAGATGGAACTTGTCGAACTATTGCTCTAGCTCCTTCAAGTACCACTTTGAATCACTGCATATCAAATAGTATCATGGACAAGGTACAGTAATCCACGGTAACAATACTTTGCAAGTTCCCAAAATACTCCATCTCATCTATACCCATGTTTGGATATGTTGCTCGTCGCCGGCTCTCTTGCTTGAACCTTGCCATGATACTATAGTCCATTGTGGAGTGCATTTTGTCAATACACTCCACGCGAAAATGCCATCCGTGTGACCATGTTGCACTATATATTTTGTACCATACATTGAGATACTCAAATTAGTTCTTGTATATAAAATATAGATATGACAAATCCTAAACACCTCATCGCCTTTGGACTACATTCCCTTGAGAATTCCCACTCCTCCATTGAGACCTCTGCCCCTTTGCGAGATGCTACGGTCAAAGCTCCATGCAACCATCACGTTGATATGAACCGCAGCATCTCCTCCATGGCCTCGAGATATTGAATCAATTGATGGTGCATACTATGTCAAAATTCAAATCGCGCTTCCTCTCGATCTTGCCTAATGATTTGGTACTTGGCGAGCCATGTCTCCATAGAGGCATAGTGCAACATACAAAAGCGATTCACATTCTCCTCCATTGCAGCATCCATTCTTTTTTCTACCCCATTTCCAACTACCACATCTCCGGTCAATATATCATCATCCTTCAGCGACCATAGCATTTTGTTGTCTAGATCCACCATCAGTAGCCATTGTGAAATATAGACAATCGACATTTTCATCTAATTGCAAGCTTGTATTGACAGCAAGGACATGGGACACGCTAATTAAGATACACCTCACGATTTTGAACACCAAGATCTTCATCGTTTTCCATTTTGTCTACGTTATGACAAATAATTTGTTTTTGTTATCATTATGTTTTTATTTCTTAAATTGTTCTCCTCTCCTTCCATCTCTCTCTCTTTTCCTATGTTACGACTATGACCACAACCATGACTATGACTACGACTACGGCTATGACGACCATGACCATGGCCACGACCACGACCACGACTACAACTACGACTATGACTATGACTAGGACTACGACTACAACCAAGACCACGACCACCACTATGACTATGACTACCACGACCACGACCATGACTACGATGACCACAATCACGACCACAACCACGACCATGACCATGACCACGACCATGACCATGACTACAATGACCACGACCACAACCACGACCACGACCATGACCACGACTATGACCATGACTATGACTATGACTATGACCACGACCATGACCACGACCACGACTACGACTACTTATATAGAGATGCAGAGAGAGACAAGAGTTAGGGAGAGACTACAGTTAGAGAAGAAGAGGAGAGAAGTGAGAGAGGTAGAAATAGAAAGAGAGATGGAGAGAGAAAAGAGATAGGGGGAGAGAGAAGGATTTAGGGAGAGTATAGGAAGAGAGAAAGAGGAAAGATTGAGGGAGAGAGAAGGGTTGAGATAAGAGAGAGGAGAAAGAGAGAGAGATCTGACTAAAGCATTTGACACCCATAGTCAACACACCGTGGAAAACACAAGCACAAATTGACATTGAATTATGGCAAGAAAATCCACCACAAAACAATAGTTATAATACTCAAGATAAGATTTCAAAGTCTTACTGATTTCAATCGGTCATGGATGTCATACTATGGGTAGGTTTCACTCACTAACAATAGAATTGGCGATTCAGCTCATCTTCTCTCCATCATCAACATAATTCTCATTTACCATTTACAACTCACCCACCTTCTCTCCACACTATTGCACACTACAATCTCTATGAGGGCATGAGATTGGGATCTCCATAGATACCAAAGCATGATCTCTAGCTTGATGGTTGCATATATACTACTACTATCATGGAATAAACCTTAAAATAGTTATTATGCTCAAATATAAGCTTGTTAGAGCAAAAATTTATTCCTAAGAATACTCTAAGGAAGAAAGAGGGTTAATGATAAAAGAGTGTCATTCCTTGCAAGTGATTTTATATTATATTTTTTAATTAAATTTGATAGTTGAAGATGAGTTTCCTAAGAGATCTTGTGGTGATGCTATTTTAGTTTTGCGAAGCATATAAATGATGCTATTTTAGTTTTTTGTATTTGTCTTTTTAAGAAGAGATTGATTTTTAAGAAATATCTAAAGTTATTTTTGGATTTACATTATGAAAAATAAATGTTTTTCTAACTGTTAGGTTGATTGCCTTCGTTGTATACTTGCGTGGTGGAGGCTAGGACAAGCCCCATGTATTAGAGGTCTCTTTGTAGGAAGAACATTATGCTAGGAGGCGCAAGTGTGCTAGGGTTCTCCAGCCATATATCCCTTACGTTTGTTGAGGATCGACCTAACCCCTATGAGCCTAGGATGAGCTTATTGTAAGGTCTTATTTTCTTTTCTCTCTTTCTCTCCCTCTCTCATTTCCTCTCCCTCCCTCACCCTCACTCTCTCTTTTTCTCTTTCCCTATTAGAATTAATGATTTTTCTCTTTTTTTCTCTCTCCTCTCTCTCTCATTTCTTTTTCTCTCTCCTCTTCCTCTCTCATTTCCTTTTCTCTCTTCCTCTCCCTCTCTCATTTCCTCTCCCTCCCTCACCCTCACCCTCACCCTCTCTATCTCTCTTTTCCTATTATGTTTAACATCTTTTCTCTCTTTCTCCTTCTCCTCTCATTCTCTCATTTTTTTCTCTCTCCTCTCCCCCTCATTTCCTTTTGCTCTCTTCCTCTCCCTCTCTCATTTCTTCTCCCTCCCTCTCCCTCTCTCATTTCCCTATTATGTTTATCCTCTCCCTCTCCCTCTCTCATTTTTCTATTATGTTTAATGTCTCCCTCCCTCTCCCTCTCCCTCTCCCTCTCTTTCTCTCTCTCTCCCTCCCTCTCCCTCTCCCATTTCCTCCCTCTCCCTCTCATTCTCTCTCATTTTTCTATTATGTTTAATGTCTCCCTCCCTCTTCTTTTCCCATTTCCTCCCCCTCTCCCTCTCCCTCTCTTTCTCTCTCTCTCCCTCCCTCTCCCTCTCCCTCTCCCTCTCCCATTTCCTTTCCCTCCCTCTCCCTCTCCCTCTCTTTCTCTCTCATTTCCTCTCCCTCTCTCAATATACACAAATTATACAAAAAACAAGTAAAAGAGAGAGAGAATGCACTCACCGTAAAGACACGAAGAAGGGTTTGGCGGCTCCTCTTTGCGATGGCAGCTCCTCTTCGCCCTCCATACACCTCCTCCTCTTCTTCGCAAACAACAGCGGCGACGGCGGTGGTGGCGATGACGGTGAGAAGCCTTCTTTCTCTCTTTCTCTCCCTCTCAGCAAGACAGTCGCTCTCCCTCTCGCTCTCTTTTGTGAATGTGCAAAATGTAACGCGCTCGAGTTTCGGCCCGCGTTTTTTTGCTCTAGGTGCCATCGCTATTAGCATCTCTATTAACATCGCAAATGCAACACTAATAGAGACATAAATAGCGATACCGCTATTTGTCATCGCTAATCGGTGTCGCTATGGCCTGATATCCTTGTAGTGATCGAAAAGAAGATGTTGATATTATTATGTAATGAGCCAGAAGTAGGATGGTCATGAGCATAACATAAAAATGAAAAATTATTGGAAAATGCCTTAAAGATTTCTAAGAGTGTTGTAATAAAAGCTTAAATACAAAAGAAAAGCTGAAACATATGCATATCTTTTGGATATGTGTTTGTTTTCCTTTGTTGCTTGAGGAGATTTAGAAAGACTTTGAGGTTCTCCAAACCTCCATCCTTAGAAATGTAAGTTGCAGTGTGCTTGTAACATTTGCTGTTATCCCACATAGCTCTCTGCAATGCTCCCAAGTAATGCTCACCTATTTTCTTGTATGGTTTTCTAAATAACATCTGGCTTTTTAGCCTCCCAATTAGACATGAGCCAAGACATCTCTTGTTTTCCCTAAAAGTGTTGAATCTTTTTTAAAGTGAACTTGATTTCCATGAAAACCCATTTTGAAGAGTAATGCCTCACATTTCTCAATACACTCATCCGATAAAAGACAAGGGCTATATCGAGTCCTCATAGTCTAGATGTAACTTTGAGACTTAATAATGTTTGGAATACATGTATAAGTGAACAACCATTTCAATATTTAATGATTCTCAACTAGTACCTGAGCTACACCAACCTACCAAATCTCCATCTTAGACTAGAACTTATGCACTGGTGCTTGACCCCCACCATTGTTGTAGTCCAATACCTTGTTCATGATGCAAATGCTGACTCTTTCCATATTTTGTCCTTTTTGAATCTGCACTTCACTTCAAGGAAAACTTCAAAACACCGTGACATTCCTCTATCTTGAGTCTATACATGTGAAACATTGCAATTTACACTCTTCTTATATCAGCCCATATATTGCTAAACACATTGCATTCAAAACTAGATTTTCCTTTTGTCTTTTCCTATGGCATAGATGCTTTGATATGAATGTATTCTCCAAAAATATGTGGAATCTTACGATTCATAGTAGTCCTTGCAATCAATACTATAAGGGCTTGAGCAACCCAAATGCAATTATTCTATTATCTTTAAGATTTTTAAATTATAGTCTAGAGATAGCGCAATAACCTTTTCGACTATTACCCACAGTATCAAACATCTCTATAATTTTGTTTGGTTTTATTGTGTCCTTTAAGTCCTTTACCAATTCTTTGAGACTTAAGCCTCCCAAATCCACATTCTGAGGTAACTTAAGAATCCTCAAATTTTCATTCTTATTTATGGTCTCTTTTAAAAGGGTTGAATCTCTCCTCACTTTCTTGAATATAATGCCCGATATGTGAGAGACATATTTCTTTACAAGATTCAATCTTCTCTTCTTTACTCTCACACACGAGCTAGTTATATTTTTTAATGGTCTCTTCCTCTCTCTAAATCCTATTGGAGTTTCCTTTAAGTGTGCTATCTTGTCTTGTAATAACTTATTAGCATTTTTCAATATGTAAATCTTATTTGTTAGCTCAAAAATATTTATTTGTACAATTAATAATGATTTTCTCATTTTGTCCATTTGAGCCATGTATGTGTCAGATATAGAGCATAACCTTGTGCAATAGCCAAGTATCCCGTTATAACCTTTCCCAAAATATTTTATGTAGTCATGAATATTAAAAAAATTAGGAGGTTTACCTGTACACGGATCCTTGGGATAAATATTTCCATCCACCCACAAATCTATATGTTACTTCCCTTGAGTTCACAATATATTAGTCTCCATCTCATCTGTTAGTACTTGACAATGTATATTTCTCCATGATGTATAAATTGGATCTAGTTGGATGGTAAGTTTGTACTTGCATGTACTCCCATCTATATTATTTGCAGAGGTATTGCTAAATATTTTAGCAGATCAACCATAAATGAATCTCATAGTGATAAGAAAGTGAGCACAAAGAAGAGAATGACAAAAGAGTGGTTGGTGTGTGAAAAGAAGACATGGGAGTAGATGAATGTGATTTTGGTGGACATATCCTGAAAATACAAATCCTCCCAAGTTTCAAGACAAAAATGGTCAAAAAGGTAACCCAGGCATAAATTAAAATGGTCAAAAAGGTAACCCTCGCATAAATTAAAACATGAGAGAAATTAATGGCTAATTCCTTCAATGAATTAAATATTATCTCATTAATCACATTTGATCAACCAAATTGGGTAGTTTCATTTCTCCAAAATCTCAACTAATTAGCAACTTAGTCATTTTCTTACAAGTGTCTTTTTTGAAGTATTTTTTGGTCCTAATAAAGAATCCATATAAGCATGTAACATATGTGAAATGTCCTATAGGTATTCAAAGCATAGACTTGCAATCTCTAAGCTTGCTAGTTACTATGTATTATGACAATAAAACTTCAATAGAATTAGCAAAGGAAGCTCAAATCAATACAAAAGAGCATCCACAATGGTCTACCAACATCAATATATAGGCGTATTAGCATCAGTGAAGCTATTACTCTGCACATCCTCTCTGGACATGGTCACATCTTGCTACAATTCTACATGTAAGATAGCCTTCACCGGTTCCCACGGGCTGGTGAGCATGCATGTGTACTCCTACGCCAATACAAAAAAGTAAAGCACCTTTACTAATAATGATGATGCACATTACTAAGCCATTAACCCTTGTTAGCATTCTTTTTAAAGGCACTCATTTAAACTATGAAACCTCCTATATGTGTAGAAAAAATCGTGCTTACAAAACAAAAGGGTAATTTCTTGGGCAACTTTTCCAATTTGAGGCCTAGACCGAAACGATGTTCATGTGAAGCTTGATTTTGACAAATGTTGATTGGCCAGCTTTATAGTTGCAATAAGAGCTTCAAGATGACGCAAACCTAATCAGGCTTCGTGTAGCCCATTAAAATGACTAATCACTTGAACATCAAACTTGGCATAAACACTTTATGTTATCTATTTTTATTACACGACAAACATATTTACAAAATGTCACATATGTGATGTAACGTCAAAGATGTCTCGACGTATTAAGATGTCTATACCAATTCAGATTAATACAATTGATAACTTCTGCATACGTTGAATAATAGCAATCTCTATCTATTATTACTGCAACCGACTTTCTACATGGTATCTCACCTACATCACAACAGTCATCGCGATGGCCCAAGCCACTGTTGCTATCAAATATTACAAACTCAGCCTCCCATGAGTCCTTGCCACCCGATCCATAATGCGACGATCCCATGGTTGGCATCTGGATACGTCGCGCCTCTGCATGCTGGCGACTTGTCATTTTCTCCACTGCTCTCTTCTTGGCCTCTTTCCACTCCCTGCGGTGGCAATTGGGTGGTTGACCATATCCAGGGCACCCCTGCTCTTGTCTCCACAATGACTCTTTGGCGCACGTCATAAGGATAGACCTCTTGTTATGAAGCGTGTCTCTCACCTTTGACCGTCCCTAATCATCTGAGAATAGTGAATTCTTGGGATTAGGGTATCTTCTATGTACTGCCCACACCACCTCTTGCCACAAACCTTTTTTTTTTTGCTTGAAGAGAATCATGCAATCTTTGTATGTAGCATGCACGACACTCCTCAAGTAGGCTATCACTTCCCTCCCCTCAGAATCATGCAAGATACCACCAATATCAGTGACAAAGTAGTAAATTTGTGGAGGCTCACTCTCTCATTTCCCGGTGAGGGTGATCGAGAGCCACCTCCTAGGCAACCCCCACAAAGCCCTCGACCTCTTTGTCCTCCCACATAACTCTCCCTTCTCCCTCGACATGCACTACCCTCTACCTCACTCGATGCACGTGCTTCTGCATAGATGCACGTACTTCGGTCGATCCATGTACTTCAGTTGATCCATGTGCATCAGCTGATCTATGTGTATGCATAGTATGTGGAGTACTTGTTAGTAGAGGTGTGCCAAGGTTTGGTGTTTGTGCGGTAGTGCTAGGCAAAGATGTGATAGGTGTCCTAGACATCACACTGAAAACCTCCAAAAAAGCTACTAACACCTCTAGAAAACTCCGCTAAGGTGTTGTTCATGATTTCCAACTCAGGATCAGTGTTAGAGGATCCAGGATTCCACATCTACACAAGAAAAATCATATTACCCTGTGCAGATAAAACATATTACATGCTAGGTCTATATCTGCGTCTCTATGTGCATATGTCAGTGCGTCTATTTACGCGTCTAAACCTGCGTCTACAGTGTCATCTGGACGCGCTGACATACGCGCACAGTCGGACCATTTTTTTCAAACTTGGTTTAAAAATGCGCAAAAAAACCTCCATAGATGACAGTCTATAGCATGTAAAGAGAGAGAGAGAGAGAGAGAGAAACAGACAGAGAAAGCAAACAAGATTGAGAGAGAGAAGAAAAACTCACCTTCTTTGCTTGTTCCGATGGGTGGCGGCTAGGTTGCAAGCTCCTTGTCCTCCTTCTCCCTTCCCTTGGTAAGTTGCTTGAATATTTTTCTCTTCCTTATTGTTTGGCTCTTGTTCTTTACTCTTTGGCTCTTCTCTCCTCCAGTCCTCTTTTTACTCTTATTTCCTTCCCTCATTGTCTTCATGAAGTGATAGATAGAAATGAGTAGTGATGTCCAGCTCGAACTGCAGAAAACACGCAAAAAACGCAGGAAAGCACAGGTTTGAAAAGAAAGCCACAATTTTTTAAAATTTTTTTAATATTTGTGTAGCGCGTCTGTAAGCTGTGTAATTGCGTGTGTATATGCGCAGATAATACTTATTACACGCGCTGACAGATGCGCAGGAACAATTTCATTTATGTTGGGTTGGCCAATCTCCTTGATTAATGCAAGATATACTTGATATGATGTTTTTGATTGAGAATACTGGTGAAATATATAGAAAATCTTGAGATAAGAGATGGTACACTAGCAAATCAATTGACCTATGTGGTGACATATATAACAAAGCTTGAGGATAAGAGATAACTTATTGGCAAGTCAATTGGCACATATGTGGTGACTTACTAGACCATCCCACTTGCAATTGCATGCAAGTATCAATAGGTGGATAAAGCACGAATGGTTTTTAGCTAGAGAGAGATAATGCAATGAAGGTGTATATGAAAGAGATAGAGAAATGCATATTATCCATCAATCAATCAAAGATATGTACATGAAGTGACTTGATATAGTAATTAGAGTATCCTCATTTTTAGGATGCTCCATTGACTTTTGCAAGTTCCCATAACCTTGAAGTAGATAGCCAACAACAATGTCCATGGAAGGAAAACTTGACCTCATCAAATTAACTAAGTTAATTTACTTATTTATTTTATAGATAAGAGATTTGTAGTTGGCTTGTTGGTATTGCAAAGTATCCTTACAGTGATCTATTTTAGTCACCAACAAGTGGACACACTAGCTAAAGATGATGAAAAGAGGACATGTGCACATTGGCTATAGGTGGTCCACCTTATCTAAAATTATATGTGAGCTATAAGTGCACCTTGATATGATTCACTACAAGGGTACATATATATAGCGACGCTAAGTAGCGACTTTTTTTTTTGGCGTTGGTATTAGCATCGTTATTAGCGTCGGTATGTGCGTCTCTAAAAACGTCGGTACTTGCGTCGCTAAATAGTGAGGCAATACTGACGTTTTTAGCGACGTGGATACTGACGCCAATAGCGACGACTTACTGCGGAAAATTTTTACCGAAACCCGAAAGTTTCTTTCATCTGAGCATATGAGCGCGCGAAGGCAGAGAGAAAGAGAAAGGGAGGTGAGCGAGAGAGGGAGGTGAGCAAGAAAGGCGAGCAAGGAAGCAAGCCGTGAGCCGCATGCGAGGAGAGGAGCGTCGCCGGCACGAAGAGGTCGTCGAAGAAGAAGAGAGCACGACGGTATGCCCTGTTTTGGTTTCTTTACAATCTTTGTTTTGCTTTGCAATGTAGGTTAGAAAGTATTGGTTTGTCTTCGATATTTGTGTTGCTTTGCAATGTAGGTTAGGAAGTGTTGAAAGAGAGAGAAATGAAAGCAAGTGTTTTCAAAAATTTTTTGTGTTGGTTTTTATTCTTTGCAATGTAGGTACGAAAATGTATGTGTGTGAGCATAGTTTAGAGCCAACCTCAAACATAGATAAGTTTAGAGCCGAACTCAAAGAGATAGGTATGAAAATAAAATTAAAAAAACCTGAAATGTATCGACATGGCCCTGTCCATACACGCAATGCAAATTGGCCATTCATCGGAAACGTCGTTTGTCCATAGAGCATGTGCAATGGTATGGAGAGTTTCGAGTTGAGATAATCGACCAAGCAGTCTTGAATTACGAGATTGCGATAAGTTCTCTCTCATTACGTACTATATGATATGTAATCGATTTAATTATAACAGTTTGGGGTTATCTTAGAAGTTAGCTCCTTAACATCCTTTACAGGGTCAGGGCCATGTCGATACATTGTAGTCCACAGATCTCTTGCGTCTAGTAAGACGGGTTCGTCCGCGCTCTATACAAATGCCGTCCAAGATAACTAACTATCTCATAGAAGGTGATAACTCTCAACCCCCTTCTATGGGTGAGAATGCTGGAGACATGGACGATCCTCCTGCTTTTTTTGAGCCCGAGTTAGAGAACATGATCAAATCATTACTTCCGAAGGACTCGGAATCCCAAGATCCTTTAATTGCGGAGGCTGCCATTCCATTGTATGATGGGAGTTGGGTATCTTGTTTGAAGACACTTCTTGCATTGTTGAGCATACAAACAAAGTATGGATGGAGCGATGCGAGTGTGGGTAGCTTGCTATGGGACCACCTCACTGGGCAGCGAGACACACTAGGAGCGAGGATGGATTTGAAAGTAGTGGAAAAGATGGAACCATATTGACCTGTAAGTGGCGTTGACGGTCGAGTGCAATTCCCGCGTGCTCCTTGGGTTTTGTTTGGCAATGAAGTGCGATGAGCAAAGGAAAACATCAAGTCCTTTCGCACGCCGACTGGCCTAATGCGTTCTCTCAAGACAGCATTCACAAAGAATGACCAACTGATACGACTAAAATCCCATGATTGGCATAAGATGTATCAAGTACGTACGGTATGAGGCTGTATATGGCATGATTCTGCATATTAGATTTCAGAATCTCTGTTTGTTTATACACAATATTAATTGCATGGTTTTCACAGCTCGTATTGCCGATCACAATCGCGGGGTCTCTGACATCGAAGGTACGGACAGCTCTATACAAATTTTCCGAGTTGGTTCAGTTTGTCTCCCAAAAAGAGATTCACACATCATCGATTGAATCTGCGAAATGCATGGCAGTAGAGACTTCTTGTCTTTTGGAGAAGTATCTTCCCACTAGCATGCTCACGATACAAACCCATCTTCTAGTGCATATTGTTGATGAATTGCAGGTTGCAGGTCCAGTCCATAGTCGATGGATGTTTTTCCTTGAACGGTTCATGAAGACCTTAAAGGGATTTGTGCAACAACGAGCTCGTCTTGAGGGTAGCATGGCTGAAGGTTGGTTAGTGTCGGAGGCCTTGGTGTACATTTTTGAGTGGTTGTCCATTGTGGACCGGGACAAAGGCTTCATATTGTCACTTAAGGAGGATGATCGTCTGAATGGAGATGTCCTAGTGGGAAACATAATAGAGAAGAAGATGGACGCATCCATAGAGTCCAAGGTGAACCGATTTTTTATGCTCCATAGTGCTATGATGGAGAAGTGGCTGCAACGATATGAGGATGCTCGCGCTGAGCAAGAGTCTGCAAGATCTGACTTTCAATGTAGTACGCGGCAATGGCCCATTCGATATCCGAAGGGCTTAGAGGAGATGCCTCTACTCATGTCCACTAGATGGCTACATGAGGCCCTAACCAAAGCATCTCAAGATGGAAAAACAGTTACTGAAGAAGAGTGGGACTTCTCATGTGGATGCAATGCCAAGGTATGGATGCAATCCCAAGGTATGGAATCCCAAGAAATTACAATCTATACTACAAATCACAGCTAATGTACTTGTTCTTCTCCCAGTATAAGGTCCATAGTGCAGCATGGTCACGTGGATGACATTTCAGAATAGAGCACATCGACAAGTTACGCTCGACAATGGACTGTGGAGTGATGGCAATGTTTGAGCAGGAAAGCCGACGACGTGCCACAGATCCAAACCGTGTAGTTGCAGAGATGGAGTATTTCGGATGTATACAGAGTATCCTTGCAGTGGACTATCGAAGTTTCTCCTTGACCATATTTGATATGCAATGCTTCAAGGTTACTCTCGAAGGAGCAGGTGCAACTGTTCGGCAAGGGCCAAGTGGCTTTGTTGAGATTGACTCAATGAAGAAGTGGACCGATTTGAGTGATACATTTGTTTTGCCAAATCACTGTGAGCAGGTAAGAGTCCCTAATACTTGATGCACTTTAGCAATCTCAAAGTAGACTTTTATACTAATCATAATATGGATCAGGTCGTCTTTTTGCCTAATCCGCAACAACCTCAATGGTGGTATGTCATTCCCATGATATCTAGGAGTATCCCCGTGTTTGCCAGAACCCCTGTACCGATCGTAGAAGGGACACCTTTAATAGCGGCAATGACAGAAGGCATACAAGAAACTAGGATGAACTGCCTGGAGGACCAAGACATCTCACCTATGGAGATAGAGGAGATAGAGGATGGGTTTTTTGACAATGAAGCAGAGTCCTCATTTTATGGAGAATTTTGTATAGATCTCCCAGTGTATACTGAGCTATGTCAAGATGAGATTGTGGAATCCAATTTGTATGTTTTTGGAGTTTGGTGTTTTGTATTATCTAATTTTTATTATTATTTTAAAATGAAGTCTTGCAAATTAAGTCTTAGTTTTATTATGTCTTGCAACTCATTATCTAATTGACTTATTTTTCCTTGTATGTGCAGGTTTAGGATTTGGGCACGGACGACAGGATGAGTCGAGATTTTACAGATGACGACATTGACGCGATGCTAGCGCGTTTCTCACCGGAGCAGCTAGCACGGGTCAGAGATAGAGCCGATGCATAGCTTTCGCGTTCCACCTCAACACGATCGGCAAACTCTAGACGGTCCGATGCTTCGGTCTCCAGTAGACTCGCAGGTCTCGCTTTGCTTTAGAGTCACGTGATCGAGGAGGAGGTAGCTGTTGTTGTGGGGACACGGATGCAGTCTCTCCCACTCGCACTGCCACCAGGGAGTCAACATCATCTTTCACTAGCGGTGGCAGGCAGATTGATACCGATGGTTACAAAGAATATCTCATGTATTTTCGCCAGTGAAAGACGGTGTCGACTCCCTGTATGTATTTTCGCATGAAGATTTTCGCAGTAGCACTTATCAATTCAAGTTGTGTTTGACACATTTGTATTAATTTCATGAAAGTACCCGTTTGCAAAATCTTGTAGGTTACTCGTATCTCATAGATAAGGCCTCTGGCCATTTATACATGAATGATGATGGAAAAGCTATCATCTCTAGGATGCATGAGTTGTGCCAACAAGTATTTCGGCACAACATTACAGACAAGTGGAAGGAGATCCCAGATGCCAGCAAGGAGTACACAATCGATACATTGTATCGAGAGTTTCCTCAGCCCTCTAGCAATGATAGATTTTCAAGAGGGTGGATGATGATGCATATGCGTGACTATTAGTCGCATAGGCGGTCTAATGCATGCGAAGTAGTCAAGCAGGGCAAATCGAAGCCGGAGTGACTGGATACTGAGGACTGGAGTAATCTCCGGGATGAGGCGACATCCACTCCAGACAAGTAGAAGCAGTAGAAGGACGCAGCAAAGGCGCGCTTGGACGTAGGATCGGTGCATCACCTTGGTAGCAGCGGCCACGCAACATTCGTGGCAGATTTCGTAAGTATTAATAGGGTAGAGTACTCTAATTTAATGGCATCCATGTTGATGTATGTATTTTGAACATGAATCTCAAGTATGTTGTTTTTCAATCTTTGTGTGCCACAACAAAGTTTTATGAATCGCGACCCAACTGCACTAGAGGTGACATACGGGGAGAAGCATGGCTTGCGTGCCCTGATCGAGAAGCTCTATGCTCGCGGAGAACTGGTAAGTAGTAATAAATATCATTTCTAATTTGAGAAATCTGTCATTATATGTCAGTTTGTATTTGGTACTCACAATTATATATGTATTTGTTGTTGCAGACTCCCTTCGATATGCCACTACAGCAAGAGGAGTTTTCTAATGCGGATGAGTCGTAGAGAGAAGATTAGGCTACATAGGATTACTCCCCATCTTGTATTATGTAAGGCCTAATGGCCTCTATCCTCCATATGTAATAGAAAAGTATATATGATTTGAATTTCTATGTTGTAGCATGACTCCATATTTGCTTTGTACCACCTGCACTTCTCAATTTAAGTTCTGTTATTTTCTTTATCAATGCAGTGCACATTTGTGTAAATTAATGTCATGAAAGTACTTGTTTGCAAAGTCTTGTCATTATTTGGGCTCGATTGTCTAACTTCTTTGACAGCAGGAATTGTCTCTTAGCCTTGTGTGGCTCTAACTCTGGCAGGGCTGCATCTGCAGCTCTGCCACAAAAAAAAAAAATCTTTATAACCATCGGTATCAGCATCGGAAAATAATTCTGCAATCGTCGGTATTAGCGTCGGAAATTCTCTGCAACCGTCGGTATTTTGTTGGTATTAGTGTCGCTAAATAGCGACACTAATACCGACGGTTTTGTAGCAACGCTAATACCGATGACAGGGATATTTTTTTATATATAAAGAAAACATCGTTATAAACCTCGTTATAGCATGTATATGTTGTAGTGATTGGAATAGCTTGCACATGCACAAGCCAACTGATTTACATCAATCTACTCATACTATAAATTGGCATGCATGTCTTGCTTTTGTTTTGATTATATTGATTGTGATGTATATTCCTCGAGAATAATGAGAATCAAGGGACTACCCTAAAAAGTGAGGGTACTCCCTTGAATCACCGATTAAGCTTTGATCTATAAGTTTATACATGGCTAGGTTAAGTGCACAACAAATGCAACATGTGAGTGTATTGATTAGATCTCTCTCTCTCTCTCTCTCTCTATATATATATATATATATATTACACATGCATAAGTCAACCTTTGATCTATAAGTTTTAGCCATGGCTAGGTTAAGTGCACAATAGATGCAACATGTGCATGTATCAATCACTTCTCTTATAATTATGTCGTATATACATCCAATCACATTTGTATAGGGCATGATTGGATGTATATAGGGCATGAAATCACATATATATAACTAGCTTTGAATGATTAGATATATATTTTTAATACTCAGAAAGAAGTAAAGTTGGTAATGTATATCATGTCCTATACATGTATGCCCTATACATGTATATCATGTCCTATATACATGTATATCCTGTCCTTATGATCCAGGTGTAATTATGTCGTATATACATCCAATCATGCCCTATCCAATCACATTTGTATAGGGCATGATTGGATGTATATAGGGCATGAAATCACACATATATAATTAGCTTTGAATGATTGGATGACATACATGTATTCCCTATACATGTATATCATGTCATATATACATGTATATCATGTCCTTATGATCCTATACATGTATATCATGTTCTTATGATCCAGATGTAATTATGTCGTATTTACATCCAATCATGCCCTATCCAATCACATTTGTATAGGGCATGATTGGATATATATAGGGCATGAAATCACACATGTATAATTATCTTTGAATGATTGGATGTATATTTGTAATACTCAGAAAGAAGTAAAGTTGGCGATGTATTCAAACAAACACTAGCTATTAAGAGGTTTGGTCATATTTAGGGACTTTATGAGAAATGAAAAATATGTGTTTATTTTCGCATCTATAGGCGCGTTTATAAACGCGGATATATAGACGCGTTCTGTATACTAGCGTAAATAGACGCGCTAATACATGCGCTTATAAACACGCCCGCTTTTTTGCGTGTACAATGCACGTCTACAAGGCCTTTCTCTTGTAGTGCTAGTGCATAAAATTATTATACTA